>NW_020455474.1:271178-277680 GCF_003342845.1 Nothoprocta perdicaria | reverse complement strand
CCTTGTCCACTGCAGGCCACATTTCCAGGGGAATCCTGGCAGTTGTGCTCTGCTAGAGCTCTCCGCAGGGAAGGGGACGCGTCGGTGGCCGCCGCGCGGGCGGGAGCGCGACCTACCCAGCTCCCCGGCAGCCTTGATGTCGATGTTGTCGTAGCCGCTGCCTATCCGAACAATGACCCGCAAGGCCTTGAACTTCTCCAGGTCCTCGCGGGTGAGGGTGATGGTGTGGTACATCATGGCGCCCACGGCCTCGTTCAGCACCTGCAGGACAGCATGCACGGTCAGGCGCTACTGGCCCAGACACCGCTCGGCGGGGAATCAGGGCTCCCCACAAGCTACCTCCATGCCTCAGAAACCCCAAATTATCCAAATGCTGCAGGATTGGCTCACAAAAATATCTGTCTCCCTTCCCCTGCAGTCAGGTAGTATCTGTAGTGATGCAAAGACTGGCACTGATGTTAGTTCCCATTCCCAGATCCCAGAGCTCTGATCACCTCAGAGCTCACTGGATTTACCTTAGTGGGCACCAAGAGCTTTGGTGGAACAAGCGTGGGCAGGTGGTTGAGCTTCCAGGTAGAAACTGCCCTCAGGAGCAGGGATCTGCTCATAGGGACCTGAACTGTGCAGGGCCATGGAAAGAGCAGCTGGGGGACACGTGATGGACTGGGGACATATGGTGATGGGCTGGGCCACGATGATGGGCTGGGGATGTGGTGAAGGGTTGTGGACATGGTGATGGGTTGTGGACATGTGTGATGGGTTGTGGACATGTGTGATGGGTTGTGGACATGGTGATGGGCTGGGGGACACGGTGATGGGCTGGGGACATGTGTGATGGGCTGGGGATGTAGTGATGCCTTGGCAGGACAAGGACACCCACGCTGCTTAAAACGCTCAAATAAGATATTGCCCTGGGAAAACAGCTGTGAAGCGACAAGGCCATTTATTTTCCCCAAGTGACACCTGGCTTTCCAAACAGCTCCCCTGCTCTGTGACCTGCCGCGGTTCCGTGGATGGTGGCTGCTGGAATGTGAAACGCTGTGGGGTTTTCCCTTGGAAAGAGCGCACACAGGGAAGCGCCGCGCGCAGAGCAGCGTCCCGCTCGCCCGGCGCTGCCCTCACCTTCTCGTGGATCTCCTGGGTCGACTGCGCGTCGCAGAACGCCACGGTGGCCAGGTCCTTCAGGATGGGCATCTCCACGGTGCAGTCCCTGCCGTCGAGCAGAGCCACGAGGGGCCGGGGGTGCATGGGGCCGTTCATGATCTGCGGGCGGATGCCTGCGGGCACACGGAGCAGCTCGAGGTGAGATCGGGCCCCACACGCTCTGTGGAGCACACAGACGGAGCRGAGCGCCGCAGCGACACGGGTGACATGGGGACAACCCGCACGGCCCAGACGGGAAGTTCCCTTTGCTCCAACCTCAGCCAGGGAAGTCCCTTGGGCTGGGCAGGGAGTCTGGGAGTGGAGGGCCGTGGTCACCAAAGCCGTCATGGTCGGAGGTGCCAACGGGGCGGCTGCCCCTGCGCCGTGTCCGGCGGGTGCACGCGGCAAACCCGGGCTGGCAGAACTGCCTCCGAGCTCCTCCTGCCGCGGATCTGTCCTGCATGCGGCCGCGTGGGAGTGATGCCAGGGATTGGGAGAAATGCCAGGGATCGGAAAGTCATCAAGCACCAGGCCCTGCCACCCCAAATCCAATGAAACATCCCAGCCCTTAACCCTTTGGGCTGCCTACCTGCCCTCCGCACCACGGAATCACTCTGGGAAATGAGGCAAAAGGGCAGACTTTTTTCCAAGTGTTTTCTGCCTGCCAGCACCTTCTCAGCAGCGGTTTGGCAGGGTGCATTTAAGGAAGACAGCAGGAAGAGTTTATGGGAAAAGAAATAGGGAAGGAGAGAGGAACAGGAGGGATGGCTGTGCCGGGACAGCTTCATGAGCCCTGGTGCCAGCAGGAAGGAAAGGCGAAGCCAGGCGCCCCATTCCTAGCGCCGGTGCCATGGGAAAGGCTGCAAGACGCAGGCTCCGGCCGTGCACGAGTGCCAGGGAGCATGGAGCTGCCGCCGGGAGCACCAGGCAGGCTGCGCCCGCACAGGGCCACGCGGCTGCTCCTGCCCCTTTGCTCCCTCCCCGTCCATGCCCGGCACCTCTCCCTTCCTCCTGCTGTCCCAGCCGGGCGCAGGCTGCGCCATGGCTGGGTGCTCGCTCTGCTCTGCTCCATCTCGCACCCGCCGCCTTCTGCTCGCGGCTTCGCGCTGCTTCCCAGGTGCCCAGAGCAGCCACAGGAACTTGGGAAGCTCTGAGCATCCTGCCAGGAAGCCACGGACCTCAGCCCTGCAAGGCCCTGGAGGGGTGCTGGAGCAATGGGGTGCCCTTAAAAGCAGCAAACTCCGGAGAGGCAGTGGGAAGAACAACCTGAGGTGGAATCCCCCCCAGTCCACCGGGCTGTGCCGGGCCAGCAGGACGCGGTGCAGAGGAGATGAGCCAGAAAACCCGGAGAGCTTCCTGCATCAGGCACGACAGCCCCAAGCTGGGCTTATAAATAATCCACGTTTCCAAGGGCAGTGCTTTCGAGAGGTACGGGATCCTGCTGGGAAAAAGCTGCAACGCTGCCGTTCCAGCCACACTGCGGGATGTACCGGAGCTGCCCAGTGCACCTGGAGGCACCCGCGGCCCCCGGCGCCCTCCTCCGAGCCCTCCGGCTCCCGGGATCGTGGCGAGCGCCGACCAGCACTTTTCCAAACCACGGGCTCCACGGGCTCCAGCGCCAGCCGGGGCTGCCCATCCCGGGGCACAAACTGTGTCCTCACGGAGAGCGGGGAGACCCCGGCTCCTCGGCGCTGCCCGACTGCTGCTCCTCCCAACCTCGCTGGGCACAGGGCGCCCTGAGTCTGAATGCCCAAAGGGCAGACGCTTTTCCAAGACGACCCTTCCAAGGCTCCAGCGCTGCCGCCGGATCAGGACTGCTGTCCAGGGATCCTGCTGGCAGGCTGTCCTGCACCCCAACAGCCCCGGGATACCCCTCTGCTCCCGACAACCTCCTGCGTCCCAGGGCTCAGAGYAGGGGAGCCGCGCGGAGCAGGAGCTGGACCAAGGACACGTCTCCATGCTCCCCAGCCACACAACACCCGCAGCTCCTGCTTTCACCTCCCTGTTTCTCACTTCATCTCCCGTTTTCCCCCGCTTTCTTTCCCCATCCCGTGCTGCTCTCCGTCCCAGAGCCCTCCCAGGGATCCCACCACTCTTCGAAGCTAGAATTAAGGTTTTGAGGAGAACCATTCTGCCCAGAGCAAAAGGAGGGCAAAATGCAGGCGTAACAAGCCGGGAAGGGCTGGCGGAGCGCCGGGAGCTGCTGAATACCTGCAAATCCCACTCATTTCCCCAAGATAAACACACTCAGGTCCTTGCAGCCCTGCACGGGAACTGAATAAGGAAAACAACCCTCAACGCCAACATTCAAAAGCACTTAGCTGCAACGTTCTCGCTCTTAAGGCTGGTTTACTTCTACARCTAACGCTCTACAAGTATAACCTGGAGTTTTATCACAGTTGCCTTGGGGAAAAAATAGGCACCCRTTGCATTCCCACTGACATTTAAAATAGTTTGGGGTGTAAAGATACAGTGGGCAAAGCCTGGATGGGGCGGCAGCTCCGCCAGCCCTGCCGCATCCCCTCTGCCATGGCATCGAGTCAGGCCCAGGGCCCTCCCTTCCTGCCAAAGCCTCTTTTCTTGCAGTCTTTTCCTCCTCCTTGTCCTGCTTCCATGTCTCCTGGTCCCAGGGTCATCGATTCGGAGTCCAAGCGGATCAGGGAATATCGAAGCGACCCGGCCTTGGTGGAAGCCCAGCCTCGGTGCTGGCTCTCCCGGGAGGGATACCTGGGAATTGAGTTTATTCTCCAGAAAATCAGTTGACARCATTTGCTCCTGCCTCATGCCAGGCCTGCACAGAGTCTCCTAGAGAAGCTTTTCCACCCAATTCCCAAACCTCAGACTATTAGGATGCCAACTCATTTAGGCAATTCWTTTTTATGGGAAGAAGGAGCTGGCCAGGGGACAGAACTGCTCTCCTGGTTTAATCCTCTGAATTTGCACCTTTGTAGAGGGTCAGGATCTGCGCAATGACAATTACTGCMTATCAAGAGCATTTTGAAGCTGCAAAACACTGTCCTAACTAGCTCAGAAAGAGACTAAACGCATCCTCATCTACTTCCACAGATTCTCAGGCACACGAAAGAGCACATCTTTGATTCCACAAGTAAAAAAATAAGTTCATGTATATAGACTATGTGTAGTTCATGCATAGGTTTTTACCAGCAAAAGAAAGAACAAAAGCTACATTTTTGGAATTCAGGGGTATTAAATCATTCCATTTGTTTAAATGAAATAATTTCAACATTTTTGTGAATTGCTTTTATAGGCAGTTCTTTCAAAAATCCATTAACTCTCTTGGAAATTAAAGGAATTTTGGTTTTAGAGTCGTGTCCAGTTGTGGACATTGTGAAGGAGAGCACGTGGTCTTGCCATGTGCATGTTATTCTAACCASACGAGCTGCTCTAACACAAGCTCTCTCCTTACAAACCCTGCCCAGCCCCAGCGCTCCAAGCTCGGGAAGGACAACAGAAGCTGCTCAGGGATTAACTTCCACCCACGTCCCTTTTTGGGGTTTCTGGCTGCTCCACGTTAGTGCCCTGTGTACYGCACAACCGCAGGTCTGAGGGCTGTGCTCGTGTTTCTCTGGGTAGGGTTGTGCACTGCAGCCCCATCCTCTGCTCTTCTCCTCGACTCACAACCACCACCTACGTAGCTCTGATGGATCACCAGCTCGAATGACTGTAGACTTGAATGTGTCCCAAAGACCCAAAAGGTCTCCAGGGAAAACCTGAATGACTGGACAGACCCAAAGCCTGTAGACTTGGGTCCAGGAACAACCCTGGGCAACGGGAAGGACCAAAACGTGCCTGCTTGGTGCCATCCCTAACTCTGTCCCCAACCACAACCATTCACTCTCAGGCCCCACGATGGTTTGTGGGCTGAAAGCAAGACCTCCATGGAGAGGTTGATTGCAGGGATCTCTCTGACGATTCCCCGGCCGGATCCCGGCCGGCTCTGCTCTCACAGACGACCTCTTATCCTCGGGCCGGCTCCGGCTCCCTCTTCCCTTCTCCAGCGCTAGCTCCAAGGTTCTCGCTTGGGTCAACAGCAAACAAGCACCTTCTCGTTTATGGAAACCATATTCAACATCCACATGTTAGACAATTCCTTCAATAATGGAGCTTATGGTCCCCTTAATTATCATCAGCGTTTGAAACAGCAGCACAGAAAACCCCCAMCCCATGTAATAACAGAAAAAAAATTATGCTGGAAGAGAGCTATTTAAGTGATGATCGTCCAGAAACATCTTGGCTAACCTGCTACTTCTTGAGCAAAGAAGAGAAAACCCCATCCACTTTCTGGCCTTAGTAATAAGACAAAAATGAACATTGRCAGAGCAAACAAAACCATCTACAAATACAAATCAACCTTTTCTCCTTGTGAGCCAGCGTAGCCCAAGGGATAACTCCACGACCATGCTCCTGATGCATGTATACAGCACATTTCATCTTCATTAATCTGTACAACACWCTGGCCCTGTCTGATTTTCGGATTCCAAGCACCAGCAGCTCTTCGCCCGCTGCCCCAGCTCCTCTGCAGGTTCTCCCAGCACGGCTGCCCCACTGYCCAGCCCTGCAGCAGCAGCTGGGGGGCTGCACTGGCTCCCAAGGAGAAAAGGGTGGGATTCGGGAATACGCTGGGTTCAGCGGCCCCCTTCTCRCTGCCGCCAGCTCTCCATTCGGATGCACTCGTCTTCCCAAATCAATAGGAATTAAAGAGGTGAGAGCAAGACACTGGAATAAAGCACTAAGGCACAAAYCCTTATTTTCCCTCTGTCCTGAACTGGAGTCCATAATCTCTGCATTTCAGGGGTCTTCTCCTGCGGATGTGAAGGCAGCTGAGCCGTAGCCGGGGGACAACCCTTACACACGTCCTCAGGGCACCGCGCAGAGCACTGAATTCCTGGACAAAAAACACCCTTTAAAGGATCTTAACATATAACAGGCAGAAAATGTCTTCATTGTTACATCTCTTCACTGTCACAGACAAGAAAGTCAATTCTGATGTAGGTAAGCACCGGCTACAGATTTATCTAATCATGTATACTGAAGACAGTGAGAATATTTCAGATTTGCCCACAGTCACAAAGCTATAAATCACCCTGAACTGTATCACTGTAGTAAGCCATTTCCCACTAATGGTTTTCTATATTTTATTGCTTCCATAAAATTTATCACCTATCAACCTAAGAGCTCTAGTTATATACCCTATGGTTATTCTCAATTAACACACAAAAACTAGATTTTAGCAATTTTAAAATTGTGACACGAGACCTCCAGAAGAACGAGATATGGCATAAAAAAACAGCCAGATCCTCTCCTCTCCTCTCCTCTCCTCTCCTCTCCTCTCCTCTCC
>NW_020455474.1:240742-271048 GCF_003342845.1 Nothoprocta perdicaria | reverse complement strand
CCGCTCCGCTCCTCTTCCCAGCCCTGCAGTGCGGATTCCAAGACATTGACAAACCTTCCTGTAGTGGCAACAGTTGGCAGAGACGGAAGGATGCCCTGTATCCCTATCTCTATATTTATACACTTAATTACATCACACAGATTACATATATCCCTTAATGGGATCCTGAAAAGGAAGGCTCCAGCACTAACCAAGATCTCATGGGATGCTTTTCCTCTACAGATCCCCAAACACTTTGTCCTACTGGCACAAAACCACCCGTCGGGCAGCAAGCAAGAGGTACCCACTGTCGAGCATGGCTGTGTTCACCCCMAAAATACCCAAGTTGTCAATTGTACAGTGTTCAGGGTAACTATTCCTCTAATTAATACCTCTTATAATACAAGGAAAAGCTTCATATTGCAAAAATAACCTTAAATATTCTCACAGCCAGCTGATTTGCTTTAGAATACCCAAGAAGAGAGAGTTGGCTTCATGACTACACTGACGATGTTTCCTGTGCAGTGACATTACTGAATCGTTTTCCTGAGCTCACTCTGGTTCGGAACCCAACAAGCAGCTTCTCCTTCCTTGACCTGCTGCTCTTGCTCTGGGTTGGTTTCCCTTTTCTAGCAGAGGAAAAATCAAAGGTGATCTCTGTTAATTTTGCTAGCAATTTGTTAAAAGTTCTGAACAATGATCACCTAAAAGTAGAGTAACTAAGAGCAACTAACGCAGCAGGTTTGGAAGTTCCTGAGGAATTTCCTGAGGTTTCTCCATCTATTTTCTTACTCCTAGGAAGAAACCCCACCTTGAGAGGGGGTTTTGAAGAAGCTCCCTCTCAATGCTGTGTTCAGAGGTTAGCCAGATGTCACTGCAGGATCAAGATAATCTTATTTTATCTTACATTAGATACAGCACAAGGGCCACAGCTCTTGGAGATCTCCTCTCCTCTCCAAGCTCTCACTGAACGAATGCAGCAGATCTGCTCCAAAGGCTGCCCAGCTGCGTGGTCCGCAGCAGCCTCGTGGGACACTTTCTCCTGGTGGGATATTTTCACTTCCTCCTTGGCCACTGTACATTGGATTGAAGTGGTGACCCAAACCAACTGCCAGCATGAAGCACTGAGCACCCAACGGTCTAACTCCGGTATCACTAGACCCAAGTATTTGGCCAGCTTTGGACCATTTCACTCTTTCGGCCTCAACAAGCACAAAAACACAAAGCCGGTTGCTACTTCCTTCTGATTCCCATTAAAAATGCCTGGAGTCAATGGGTTCAGCGTGGAGATCATTCAAACCAGCTGTGGCTAGTGAAAAGAATCCGTTCCTCATGCCTGAGCCCAAGCGTTCTCGAAAAGTGGGGAGCAAATGTTCCACCCAAAATAGTTTTGGTCTGAGCACAGGCGAAGCTGCTGGCAAGGCAACGTTCAAAGGAGGAATTTCTTGGCACCAGGCTCCGGCGCCTGGCAAACGTATCCTGCATCCTCTTCCTCAAATCACGTTTCTTCACGCCTGCAGCAACTGGGTGCTGTGATGGTGCTGGCAGAGGGCTCAGGGTCTTCGCTTTGGCTAGTGGAGACATCCCTTGCAAACCGGACCTCTCATGGATGTGCTGGAGGGAGAGCCCAAGGGCCGCTGAGCGCTGCCCCGTCACCGGGGCTCGGGGACGTCCCCTTGCCCTGCCCCTGCACACCCAGCTGTGCCCAGGGACCGGGCCTTGCTGCTCTCTTCAAAGCGGTGCCAACCGCCCAAGGGACTAGGCGGGAAGGGCCGGAGTGATCAACAAAAACATGCAACTAAGACAGAGAGGATTTGCACGCATTAATGTCTGAATACAAAGGAAATGCTGAAGCCCTGCAAATGGGGTTTCTCACTGAGCCCCGTCTCCCCGGCTCGGCGCTGGCTGCCCTCCTGTCTCACACGAGCGTCTTCCCAACCACAGCAGCTGGCTGGAACAACCCTCCTCCTCCTCTTCCTCGCTACAGCTTTCCCTTAAAGCAGGCTGATGACTTTTAAATCCTTCCAGGCTCACAGCCCAGTAAGCAGTAAAGCACCAAAGCCCAGCACAAAGTGATAGCTATTTCCCCTAACTATTTTTCTCAGGGAAGACTCCCACAGAAAGGTGACCTCAGCAGGGCTGGGCAGAGCCGGGGGTGGATGGGAGGCTCTTGGAGAGGGTGATGGCGCTGCAGGCGGCAGCCAGGGACAAGAGCCAGCAGCAACCGCAGCGCACGAAGCTGCCGGGGAGCAGAAAGGGGCTCTAGGAGCCCAGCTGCTCCTCCCAACTCTCGGCATTTGCTGGGCTGAGCTGCGCCTGGGCCGGAGCAGCGGGGCTCCAGCTTGTACACACGCCTTGGCCTCAACCAGCGCGTCTGGACAAGAACCCACAGGTGATTGAAGGCCCATGAGAACCAAGTGCAGTCCTGCCAGGCTCTGGCCTTGGTGGACACCAAAAGGGCTGCTGCCTCCTTCGGGAGAGCCGCCGCTCTATCCTTGGAAACCTCTGCTCCTGCTAAGCCCTTCACAACACCAGGTCCCACTGCACAACATGAGCAACAGGACCATTGGCACCCGTGGAGTTAAGCACAGCTGTAGGGCGTCCACCAGCCAAGCTTTGGCATGAGGGTTTCCAGGAGCAGCACCCGATGGCTGGTCAAAGAACCATCAAGASCTGCTGCACTGGGACGGTTGAGCATCACCTATGGAAATCCGGGACCGATGGAAATCCTGCAGGAAAAGCAGCTGTGCCGCATCTCCAAACAACCCACCATAAATCACACTCCAGGAAGGCAAGCGGAGAAAACCCTTCTTGGCTGTAGTAGGAAACTAACATATTGATCCTTCTCCCGAGCAAGGAAGTCTGGCCAAGGGGAAGAAGGGGCCGTGGAYGTGTTCCAGGGAGGGAATTAAGATGCTTTTACTGTAATTGAACCCAAAGCTGTGCCTCGGGGGGCTGTGCAAGCTCCTTGCCGACACGGGCACTTCCCTGCCAGCCGTCGGGAATCGCACGGGAATGTGGTTGAGACTGCAGCCTGCGGAAAGGCGAGAGGAGCCTGGGAAACCCGAGCGCCCCGTGTGTGACATGGCAAAGGGAAGGCCTCTATGGATGGTCATTGAGGCGAGTGGGGCTAGATGGCATCTCCACGTTGTCACATTTTGAGCCCATGTGTTGCCCCTGTCCGGGGCCACAGGTTTTGGATGGGTTGGAGTCAGTATTTTCCTGCAACCATGCAGAAACAACCACAAAAAGCACRGAGCTCTACAAACCCAGGAGAAAAAGCTTATAAAAAACCTAAAGGGGATGTTACTACCATATATACTTTATTTAGGGCCAAGGTGCTTGGCCCCGGTGCCTTTATGAACCGATTAAACAAGCAAACAAGCAGACCAGAGGCAAATTAAGGCAGCATTCCCATGGACTTCCCAGGCTGGCAGCCTTCCCTTCCCTTCCCTGCGCTCTCCGTGTCTCTTCCCGCAGCAGGGCCCTTTGCTGCTCCCCGGGGAGGCTGGTGGATCATCTCCCTTGGCGCTTGCCCAAGGACCCTGCAACTTCCCATGCTCTAAACCGTGCACCTCTCGAGGCAGCACCGCGCACGTGTTGTGAGATGCATCTTCTGTGAGATGTTTTCCACATGTCCCTGCCTTCCTCACGACTGCCAAAGGCCGCTCTCCCTATCATCCCCCGCCGTCCCCAGCTCCTCCCATCCTCTCTACAGCAAAACAAGTCCCTACCTATGGATCATTCCCATCTTTGTCATCATTTTTTTTCTTCTGAGCACTGCAAGGAGCTAGAAGAACTGGCTGAATTTTTCATTAACCCAAGCAGGGGTGAATCAGACACACCTGAGTAAAATAAAGCTCTGCTACGTGGCCAAATCACAATGCAAACAGGAATATTATGATTGCATGTAAAATTTAAGTACCAAACCCAAGGAAAATAGAAACACTTTAACGTATGTACAAATAAAATACTCTTAAGTGGCAAGCACCCAAGGCAGAACAATAGTTCTTAACAAACAGCCAGGAGGGTGAGCCAAAGTCGAGCTCACCAGTCTATTTTAAACGCAAAACTATCCGAAAAGCAACATCAGGGCAGAACAGCACAACTTCTAAAAGTAATTTGAGCTTTAATAATTCAACAACATTTAATTTGCGGTCCTAACAAAGGTGGGTGGTTTTTTTCCAAAGCCTGCCCTGGCTGGATATAGTATCTGTGTAAGATACACCCCAATCTGCGCTAAGGGAGCCGGGCACGGGGCCAAGCAGGGCGATGGATCCGCTCGTGGGCAGCTGCCTCCTGCAAACAGGTCCAGGGAGGTCAACACGACTGCCCTGGGGAGGAAGATTTGAGTCCAACTGCTTTAAAGCTGCCCCACTGCAGAAAAAAAGAATCAATTCTGGCCTTCGTGAGACCAAAGAGCCAGACCAGAAGGACAGCAAGGAGCCTCCAACTGACTTAACACRGAATATTTGAACACTAGCGATACTTCTGATACTTAATTTGCACGTGAGCCCTCTTTTTATTGCAATTTTGCTTCAGAAATCGTCAGCCCCAAAACTCCCCCTACCAAACGGAATTCCTTTGTACGCCTTGCTTCAGAACGTTAATAGTGGCTCTTGTGCTAATAACGCAGCTCCTAAAGGTATGGGGGAAAACAGCACATCATGAGATATTGATACTGATTTGGAAATTTCACAATTATCTCCAGAGCTCCTTGGTAAAGGCGGAAAGCAAAGAGATAGCAAACATTTCCTGTACTCATTAAAGTACTGAAAAACAGAGGAGGAAACCTACTCGTTACTCATTTGACAAATATAACCTATTATTCTTAATAATGCACAGGCATTTAATGCATGAAATTTATAGCTTCTCTCACTTGAAGAAAGCATCGGTTTTGTAGGTCTAATTTTAAGAAAAGCAATAAAAGTAAGTTTTATGGAGTTGGTTGCTTTTGCATGAGTAAAATCATGGTATCTATTGAAATCAAAGGCAAAATTAGCATTTTTGACAAAGACGAAAACGTCACGTTCTGCAGTCCCTTTTGCACTTTGGAAACCCCTTGTCCATGGAATAGAGCAATTCTCCCCAAATGAGAACTACTAATTTACTTGACTGTTCTTTTGCAGGTTTCTGATACAGAACAGGGGAATAGAACAGAGGGATAGAAAAGGGATAGAAAATTCTTGCCTGTGAGCAAGAACTCAAGGCCAGAGCTCACTTGCCCTCACCATGGGTGGCAGCTGCCCACCAGGTGGGACAACTCGGCTCTCTTCCCACCAGGACCCGGTGCAAGCTCTCTGCACCCCCTCTCTCTTGCATGGCACATCTTGAGCAAGGTATGTTTGGAATGGGTCTGACCTTCTAAGAAATGATTTCTTAGCATTGCCTTTACTGCTAAGCAAAGGCCCTTCTGCCCATGTACTTGCCAAGTTGCAAGGACAACCTAGGAAAGGGCTTGATAACCCAACCAAGTCCCTTGTGGCTGCTGGCCAAGGCTGCGGAAGGACTGATCCAAATAGCAACGCAGGGAGGAGATGGCGACACCACACAGGCAGAAAACAACACATATGCCCAGTAAACGTGGTGAGGTCGAGGCCTTCTGCACCACCCGAGACCTGGACAAGGCTGAGAGAGCTGGGCCTCTTCAGCCTGGAGAAGAGGAGGCCGAGGTGGGACCTGAGCAGTGACTATAAACACSTCAAGGGAGGCAGTGAGGAGGATGGGGCGGCCTCGTTGCAGTGGTGGCCACCGACAGAACTAGAGGAAATGGCCACAAACTGAAGCACCGAAAGTTCCACAGGAACTTGAGGAAAAATCTCCTAACAGTGAGGGTGCCAGAGCCTGGAACAGGCCGTCCGGAGAGGCTGTGGAGTCTGCTTCTCTGGAGACCTCCCAAACCTTCTTGGATGCAGCCTGTGCCCCGTGCTTTGGGAATCCCTGCTGGAGCAGGGGGTTGGACTAGATGATCTCTAGAGGTCTCTTCTAACCTCAGCCATTCTGTGATTCTGTGACTCTATGGGCAAGGTCAGGCTGCCCAGGCTTCAGGGAGGCTCAAACTAACCCTGCTTAGGAAAAACAATGCGTATGGAAGAAAAAATCCAGCAAGTAACACTTCTTCAACAAGCATGAGCCACGGCAGACAGAAGCCATTATAAATTASCCATCTTTAGCCAAAGCCAGTGGAAGGCTGTTAATGTCAGGTTTTATTTAGGTGCAAAAGTCAAAAGCTAGTCTGCCAGTTGCTATATATAAACCTTACTAATATACGTCCTACGTCTGCTGTATTTATTTTAAATCAGGTGCTTAATGATTTTGGTGCTCTGCTTTTTAAGGATTCATCTCGGCACCTACTTCTCTTTTATAAATAACAYGCGAGGCAGGAGTGCAGCGTTTTCATTAAACTGGTCTGCAGCTGAATGCTATGAGAAAGACAAGGAGAAGAAACATTAAAAAAAAAAAGTTTATGACAATAATGATCAGAAACCTTCAAATTTTCTCCCCTCCGTGAACATTTTATGTTTGTAGCTATGGAAACTACTTAGGAGAAAGCTAAAAAAATGTCCGTACATTTAGTCAGAGAATGATCTGGATATATGAAAGTCCTAACAATGACAGAGACCTACAGACACAAGGTGAAAGGGAAGTGTAAATTGAAGATGACAACACTAGTGTGCCTGACAACATGTACTCCCCAGACAGGCCAAATTCGCTTTTATTGCCGTGGCGCTCAAGTCAATGAATTGCAACGGGAACGAGTTTGACGCTTTCTATTGCTTTTGATAAAGCCATTACAAAAGGGTGTTTCAGCCTCTCAAAGAAGTCTCTTACGAGCGTGTTCCCCGGCATCAGTGCAACATGTAATGGCCAACACAGGCAGCGCGCTATTAAGGTAATTTCCAGCACATCTCGCACGCTGCTATTTGCCCGAGCGGGTCCCTGCAGATCCACCAGATACACCTCTGTGCTCCCCGCTGCCCGGCGGCGCTCGGGGCCTTTCCAAGGCTTTCCCAAGCTCCCTGGACGCACCATTTGCCCCTGGATCCCCCCGGATTGCAGGCTAACGCGGTGCAGCTGATGCTGCGACCAGCACTCCATGTATCCCAGCCAATCTTTGCCTAGGAAGCACCGGCGAGCGGCAGCACCATGAAGTGTTAAACSGAGTAAGGAGAGCTGAGCTAATCATGGTGAAAAGCACACGGGCCGTAAGCCGATCAGGGGGAGATGAGGCCTCCATGCGTTAGGGGGAATTACTGGCCCAAGGGAGGCAGCGCTCTCGCCCTGGCTTCCCCCGTGCATGAAGCTGTCACGATTTCAACATCTCGCTGGCCTGCAGCCAAAGATGCTTCCTCATGAGATGGTGAGACCCTTGGGACGAGCATCCGCGTCCCCCTCTGCACGTGTGGACGGAGCCTGAGCCGTGATCCAAGGAGCGCAGCTGGGAGGAAGCCCCGCTCCTCCCTCCAGAGCGGAGACTCTCAGAACCACCTCTCAGAATGGCTGAGGTTGGAAGAGATCCCTAGGGATCACCCAGTCCAACCCCTGCTCCAGTAGGGAAGCCCAGAGCACGGGGCACCCAGTTACACCCAGGCAGGTCTCCAGATCTTGGGAAGATCTCCAGAGCAGGAGTCTCCCCAGCCTCCCTGGGCAGCCTGTGCCAGGGCTTGGGCACCCTCACAATGAAGAAGTTCTTCCCCATATGGAGATGGAGCTGTCAGGGTTTCAACTTGGACCCTTGCCCCTTGTCCTGTCACTGGCCACCACTGTGAAGAGCTTGGCCCCTTCCTCCCTACATTCACCCTTCAGGTATCTATACATACTAATCAGGAGACTGCATTAACTAGGACTTTGCAGCAGAACCCACCCTAGCTACCAAAGACCTTCATTTTTCATCCGCCAGCTGCTCTAAGACTGAAAAATCAGAAGAAAACAAACAGAAACTGAGCAATGCAACAAAACCACCAGCAATGGAACGGGAATGGGAGAGCCCTTTGTGGAAGCAGAGCTCCTGCAGCCTGCCCGGCATGTCGGGATGAATGCATTTGTGACAGTCTTTCCTCACCTTAGAGGAGGTCCTTAATGAACAATCCCTCAGCCCAGCTAATACACGGCCAGCCCAAACCTTCAGTCTCTAATCCCTGTGCTTCCATCTGCAGCGTTTCCYACCTTGGCTTCTGCTTGGAAATGCATGTTGAAAGGGAGGGAAGGCCGCACGCTATTTGGGAAAGGAGAAGGGGGGATGATAAACCAAAGCCAGGGCGATTTTGCAGGTCCCGCACTCCAGCTAAACCTTGCCGGGCCGTCGCCGAGCAGATAATCTTTCTGTGATTATGGCCAACCCCTCCCGTTGCTTAGCAACACATAATTAAGGAATATGTTTTCAGATCCGCTTTGCAAGCTGGCCATTACCAGATGAAATTACTGGAGCAACAAATGTCATCCTCATGCAAATGAGCGTTTGGAGGGGGAGAAGGGAGACGCTGGAGCAGGACCCCGCAGCACGGTTGCTGCTTGCAGGGCACTGCGAGCAGGGGGCAGTTTTGGGGGGGACGCAGCCCCCCGCTTCAACAGGAGGCCGAGGGAAGGCAGGTTCATGGGGGGATGTTGCTCCCCGGGCAGCAGCCGCTTGCAGCAGGGCTCTCACTTCAGGGCCACCAACCGCCCCGGCCAGATGCGCTGCAAATAAATGARCATGTTTGTGCTGCCCGCCCTGCGCCTGGGTTTTGCTCTTGCTGTTTTTCACCTGGCTGTGGGAAGCTGTTTATTTAGAAATAGTGCTTGGGTGTCTGATCCACGTCAGTACACAATACGTTGYCTCATATTAAAGTGTTTTCCTATAAATCAATACGCTGCACAAAGTGCACAGAGGATCCACAACAGGGAAAGGAGAGGCCTCTGCCTCCGCGCTRTGAGACCGTGGCAGGCTAAGGCGAGGGGACGCGCCGAACGTCTGCCTTTTGACAACTTTATCATCCCCACTCGCAGACCCTTGCTGCACGTGGATTCCTGCGGAACGGCCTCTGCGGCCTGGCACCGCTTCCATGTCTATAAAAGGCACGGAGCTATCGAGCCGGGCGCTCGCCCAGCGCCGTGTCCGCACGGAGCCCGGCTGCTGCGCGCCAGGAAAGCCGCCGCTCCAGGGCCACCGCAGCRGAAACATGCAGCACCTTGGGGATTTTTAAGCAAGCCAAGTCRTATCTTCAGAGCAAACCCCCCCAAACTGATATTCCCAATTCCTCCCAAGCTGCTTAGGGGTGAATTTGGGGGGTCCGTTCTCTGGATTTCCCAAAGCACTGAACTAAGCCCGCTCTGACTCTGCATCCTGGCAGCAAGGGAGCCGAGGAGCGGAGCCCTTTCGAGCAGGGAGGGAAGCAGAGGAGAGGAGCAACCCGTCATTTTTATCGCCCTCGCGGTTAAGGACAGGCTTTTAGCTTTAAGCACAGGCCTATTACTTTAACAGTCCTATCGCTGCACTCGCAGGCAATTCCAAAAGCAAATCAAGGGGGGTTTATTTTATGTGCCCGATAAAACAGCAAACTAATAAGGAGAAGGAAAGGCTTAGGTATGGCTAAAGGTAAGTCGATTCTGAACCAACACCATTAGCTATCTGATAAATTTACTCAAAACAATGCTAAGCATTTCCTCCGAGCAACGTATTTGCGCCTGATAACAACGGGGAAAAGTCAATCCCCAGCCAGCGCCGCAGCCCTAATTGCTCGGCCAGCGCGGTATCTAATCTGCCGTGGGCGCAGGCAGCGGCAGGATTAATCGTGCCACCATGTCCCAATAAAGCGCTGATCGCGCCGGGCCGGCTGAGCCCAGCGGATGAAACATTCCCATTTCCGCCACACGCCGCAAAGCAGCATCTGTGGCTCTGCGCCCGCCGAAACCCCCTCGCCTCCTTTTCTAAACGCCGAATATTTCGGCCCGAAACCCCAGCAGATCCCACCACGTCCCCTCAGCGCCCCGGCCGCCCTCGGCTCGGCGAATTACTTGGTTCAGGCGATGCCATGGTGGAGACGATGACGGGCGGGCCGGTGCGGCGGCTCAGCTTGGCGCAGGGCGAGGGCTGCGCGGCGAAGCCGGCGCCGGCGGGCGCCGCGGGCAGCTCGCCCTGCTTGCGCAGCGCCTGCGGGCTGCCGTGCGGGCTGTGCGCCGGCGACGCCGCGCGCTCCCGCTTCATCAGCTCCATGGGCACCGTGTACGTGGTGGGGTAGGCCGTGCGGGGGCTGGCGTGCGGCGGCGCCGCCATGGGCAGCCCCGAGGCGGCCGGGTAGGCGGGCAGGGCACGCGGGTGCACGTTGCATGGGAGCGGAGCGCCGTAGGCGGCGGCGGGCGGGCACGGCGCGCCCAGCGCCGCCGCCGTCTCCAGCAGGTGCTGTGTCGGGGCGCTGGACGGGCGGCGGTGGAGGTCGGCGAGCCGGGGCGAGCCCGGTGCGAAGGGTGGCGGCGCGGCGGCGCCGTCCAGCAGCGCGCCGTACTCGCCGGGCAGCTCGCCGCGGTGGCTGAAGCTGTTGGAGCGCGTCCGGGCGCGCAGGGCGCCGCTCTTCCTCTCCTGCCTCTGCAGCTGCATCTCCGTCTTGAAGTTGTGGGCCACGCGCGACAGCACTCTGGCTTGCCCCAGGTTGGGCGCCACCGACTTGATGTCGTTCTCCTCCATCATGGCGAGCAGGTTGGGCGAGTCGAAGCCCTGCTGCAGCAGGGCGGCCACGGTGCTCTCRGACACCCCTTCGGCGCGCAGCAGCGCCAGCAGCTCCGGGTCCAAGGCCTTCTTGCCGTCAGCCGCGGGGAAGCCGGGGGGCATCTGCGCGTGCGAGGGCGTCGCGGCTGCCTCGTAGCCGTCGTAGGGCACTTTCGCGCCATCCCTGCCCGGCCCGTAGCCGCGCGCCATGGCTGCTGCGCCCATGTTCCCGTCGGCGGCCACAACGGGATCCACGACCAGGCAGGTGGGCGCCGTCTGCCTGCCCGCCGCCGCCTCCACGCCTCTGTCGGCCGCATCGTTGTAGACGGGCCGGCCGGGGAAGGTGGACGCCTCCGCCGCGTAGCGGGGTGCGGGCGGCTCCGCGCCGTAGCGCGCGGGGGACGCGTCCCTGCTGCGCAGCCTCTGCCCCTCGGCCGGCACCTTGGCGTCRCGGTACGCGCGGCCCGGCTCGTGCGCGGCGGCCGCGCGGCCCGGCAGCGGCTCCCACGAGAGGCGGCTGCCCGGCGCCCCGTAGCCCGGCAGCGGCCGCCCCACCAGGTGCTCCCGGTAGTAGCGGGCGTCTTTGGGCGACCTGGCGCCCAAGGCCGGCTCGCTGTAGTAGTCCTGCGGCGGCAGGGAGCTGCGCCCGGACATGGCCGCCTGCCTCTCGTAGTAGGAGAAGTCTGGCACCGACCCCTTGCGCACGGGGCCCTGGTGGAACGCGGGATCCTGGTAGGGATACGCCTCCTGCTTCAGCTCGGCGCCTCCTTGCAAGATGATATCGTTGGGCCGCTGGTTGGGCTGCTCGTACCAGCCGCCCTCRCCGCCGTAGCTCAGCGAGTTCCTCCTGCCGGGCGCCCGCTGGTACTCAAAGGCATTTTCGCTCTCCCAGTTGCCGTCGTACCAGCCGGTCGCGTCCCAGCTCTGTGAGCGGCCGATGCTGCTGGGCTTGCTGGGGATGGGCATCGCGGCGCAGCCACGTCCCGCCGCCCGCTCCCAGCACACCAGGCGCCTCGCGTCGCTCGCCGGCCCTCACGCGCATCCAAAGCGGCTCCCGAGCCCTTCCCGGCCTTCGCAAACAGCCGCTCGGCGGTTTTGCCTTTCAGAGCGCCACCTAAATTATTAATTTGGAGAAACTTTAGGAGGCAAAGCGCACAGGAGCTGCTGAAACCCGGTCTGGCTGCGGCACGGCGGCAGCAGGGAGCTTTTCTGCGCGATGCACCACGGAGGAGAGCTGCCGCGCTTAATCCAGATGCTTTATCCTTTCCTGCTCGGGACAGTTTGCTCACATGGACAACTGGCCCAGCAGTGTGTGAGGATTAGGAGCTAAATAAAACCTCTAAAGCCTTTGTTCCATGTGACATCATTTTAGCCCGATGAAATCTCCTGCACCGACCTCGCCAGCAACCTCAATACCCGCTTGTCCACTGGGAATCTCTCTCTCTTTTTTTTTTTTTTGCATGTTATTTTTATCCTTTTTTTATCTTTATTCTCACCCCTTCCTTGTAAATTCGCGGTCCTGGGCGCTTCGGTGACGCCTCGGGAGCCGGCGGAGCCGAAGGGACGAGCGCCCACGTGCACGCGCGCGCACACACACACACACACACACACACACGCAAGAAAGCTTCAGTGTCAGATCAATCTTAATCCACTCTGATGAAATGCTAATCCACCGCACACAGCTAAGGACAAATTAAATGGGAACAAGCAGGCCGGCCTAAAAAAAGGCCGGCGGAAGATACTCGAGACTGCAAAAGCGATTAGAAATTAGTTAGGTATCTGTTTAACACTTTATGAATACAGTAATTTGCTTGGGAAATTACATTTCTCAGTCGCAGCTTCAAATTAGCTGTACTAACTAGGCTCCAAAAGGAGTCTTTACATTATTATCATAATACGCAAATCCTTTCATCATCCCAGGACAGAAAATTGTGGAGGTGTAATCTGGAATGTATAATTTTAAGACCCTAGAAGAGGTCAGGGAAAAGGAGGGGAGGATCAAAGGATCTAAGCCCTGATATTACAAAGCAAAAAGGAGTAGGAGACTTTTGCCTGTTATCTCCTGGTTTCCTTCACGAAAGAAAAAAATACATGTTTATGAGATGCAGAATGACTCGGAGACATCAGACAAAACTCAATTTGTATCTAGCAGCATTTCAATATTCATATGGATTAAGCTTTTCTTACACTTAAGAGTATGCAAAAGGATTTAGATGGAATCACCCCACAGAAAATAGTTACTTGGAAGCATAATAAAAATTTCCACATATTTTCAGAAGAGATATTAAAATGGCTCCCAAAAGCACACATCTAAATTGTCACATGCCGCTCACACTCACACATTCCTTTTCACGTACGAATAGCTCAAACACTACTTATTTCACTAATCATTACGGGTGAAGCAACATTTGCCATTTYTAATTAAAATAAGAGAGAGAAAGAGAGAGAGAGAGAGAGAAGGAAAAGATCTGTCCTCTGCTGCAATAAAAAGATCCTTCCTCTCCAACGTGGGCATCCTGGGAGTGAATCCGTGGAAGAAGCAACAGTCACCTCCTTCTCAGCTCGCTTTTTGAGGCAGCCTGMGCCTTCTGCACGGTTAATCCACAATAAATGTTAGTGCCCCGGCCATCACATGATGGAGCATTGTGCTATTATGATAGCTAAATCACTAATACAGCCTAATGCTTCGACTTGCCTATCATACTAATACCTCTGGGCTATATTTCTGACCCAAATACTGACAGGATCTTCTAGTAATCCTTAAATTTCTTTATTGTGGTAAATAAGATAAATCCCCCTCCAACATTCTCCCCTTCAATTGCATCTCCAAGAACCACAGGCTTTAAAATTATGTTGGATATTACACAGACACACGAAACACAGGCCCTGAAAGATTATTTATGCAATTCTCGGAGAATATCTGATTGGCATCATATTGAATTAACTAACAAACTTCAGGCGCATCGGAAAAAATTTCTTCTTTTGTGAGAGCCGAAATGGGAAGACACATTYGTGGTTTATAAATAAAGTAGGGAACATTTTAACAAACAAAAACATTTTATTACAACAACATTTTGCTAAAGAATAAAATGTATTCCCAACTGGATGCTGTACGCTCTGTGCCATTTGTTTGTTCTGAAGCAGCAGAACTACCCAAAATGTATATGAAAAAAACAATAAAATGCTGCTCCCTGGAACAAGGGCATCTTCATCATTGTTTGCCAAGCAATCATCAGCGACCTTAGCCACCCTCTTAGTTACTGGCTGACCGTGGAGAAAAACATGTCATAGAAAAATTGAAATAAAAGCAGATCTCAAACAACTGCAAGGGAAGGTGGAAGGAAGCTTTGACCTTATTACTACCTCTCAAAAACAGCCTTAATGAGCCCTTGGGTGGACACACAGAAGAGACCTCCACTGAAAGAGACCTCACCCAACGATCAGCTTCATGAGTGGTGGCACCCTAAGTGCCAGGCTCCATGTGTGCCCAGGCTCCAGCAGGACCAAGGCATGGAGCTCTGAGCTCTCTCCAGCCACCTTCATGCCTGGACTCCTCCAAACCACCACATGCCTCCATACCAGCCTTCCCATGAAGGGCATCCTCGCACATGAAGGGCATTCCCACCTCTCACACACGAGACCACTGCACAGGGCTACTTGCTCTTCTCTTGCCTGGTGGGAGCCAGGAAACTTCAGCGTTAGACCCGACACCAGGAACACTCATGCATATGGATTATACACGCCATCCACCCTGACCTGGTTGGAACAAATTAACYCTTCCTGTGCTTTAGGGCTAGAAGAAGTGAACGCCTCAAGGACAAGGGACCGTGCATGGTGGTGGGAGCCCATGGTGAGGCTGCCCATTCCCACAAGGCTCAATGGGAGCACAAATGGAAGCAAAAAAATGTTCAGCTCCCAGGAATCAAAAATGAATTAATGGTCGGAATGAAATAGTTACGGATGGGCAGGCAGGGTCTTTGACACTGTGGGAGGCTTTGGATGGCTGGACAGGGGGAATATTTATTTTCCTTTTATCTGGTCATTCTAGAGGTATTTTGGATAAAACAAAAACAAAACAAAACAAAACCCCACAAAACCAGAAAGAGCTGATCAAGAGATTAAATACTCTGGCACTTCAGATGACGTGAAAAATACATGGTTTTGACTTCAAGAACTGGGCTGAGCTTTAGTGTTGAAAACGGAATGATGGATAGCATGGCAGTTGGACCCATCACAAAAACAAAGCCAAAAATCTCAGGCTGGAAACAAGTCTTGGTGGATATGAAATAAGTTTTTTTTCCTCTGCAGTATTAGAAATTGTAGGGAAGAGAAAGCCTGTTTTACATATAGAAATTGTCATGAGAAATCAGGATGCTAAATCTGCAACCCAGCTGTGTAAAAATCATTATTCATGTGTCCGCAGCACTGACCTATGAGGAGGCGGATTAATTTAAGCCATTTCATTCCAAATTTTGGAAAGAAGCTTCGGAAAAAAATACTTTGTGCAAATAAATGTTACTTTTTTTTTAGTTTTAGTTTTTATTGATTTTAAGTATTTTCCAAATACAAGTTTAAATCATGTTTCTAGCAAAAACATGAAATATTTTTCTTTAGGCACTGCGAATCGTTGGTGCCTTCTTCCAAGTCGTTTCCCTTCCAGGGGAAGTGGAACGGAAACAACAGAGCGGATCTGCCAAATGGCATTTCTGGCAAAACCTGCTGCATGAATCTTTCCGCCTCCCTCTGAGATCAATGTTAGCAAGGCTATTTTCCATCAAATGGCAAAAAAATCCTAGCCACGCCAGTGCAAAATYCTCTACAGAACAAATATATCTAGGGTGAATGAAGAGATTGGGCATCAGGACACTCAACTCTTATATTCAGCTCTGCTATCGTCAGCAAATAAATTGCTTGAATACTTAGTCACAGCTTCCCCTTTAATGAAGCAGGTATAACAATAAACAGCCCCCCCCCTTTAGATGTTGTTAAAAATAATGATTTTTGGTAATATGTTCTCAGTTGGAGGGGTAAAAAGCAGCAGAAAGTTAGTGGAGGGTAAATGCTGCTGTCCCCTGCACTCGGCAGGTCTGTGTGTCCTTGTGCTGGTAACTCCTACAGCCATAAATTTGGAAAATAAAATAAAATAAAATAAAATAAAATAAAATAAAATAAAATAAAATAAAATAAAATAAAATAAAATAAAATAAAATAAAATWAAATWAAAWTAAAATAAAATGGAGGAAGAAAAGTGGAAAGGAAATGGCCAAAATGTTTGGAAACTGCTGCATTTGCTAAAATTTGGCTCGGCGAAAGTGTCATTTGCCGCAGCAAAGAGCACACTGTGTAGATGGACTTTGCCACCGCCTCCCAGAATTAGAGGAGCACAAAGAGGAAATTAGCAGGATTGTGCAGGAATGATTTGCAGTAATCAAGGGAAGGGAGCCGCATCTGAGAGCACTCAGCGTGTGACCACGGGCCACATGCTCAGACTCATCTCCAAAGGAGGGAGGTTTCTGCACCGTGAGCACCGGGCAGGGGACTSCCACGAAACCACTAAAGAGCAGCCCCTTGCTGAACAACCTCCGCCTTGCCCGACTCCAGATTTTCAGTGCTTTGCAGAGAAAAACAAAAGCTTACGTCCATTTGTAACTCCAGCCCCTGATGCTGGGATATAAATTTAATGTGAGCATTGGCTCACACAAATTACAGGCTGGAGGAATGCACTGAAACGGGCTACCGGGCAACGTTGTCTCCTTCTTGCTCCATTACGCGATGTTGCAAGACCTTGCCTTGATAGGTGAAAAGCAACCACCCAATAACAGAAGCGTGGCAAAATACACTTGCATTTAAAACAGAAATCGCAGCTGTAAAGCACACTTTGAGGTGCTGGAAGGAGCACTGCGGGCTTTTGAAGCATTCAGCCACAAGCAAAGTTGCCTTCAAGTCTTGGAAGGCTCCTATAAAAGTTAGCAAAAGTACTGTGAAATTCTTACAAGGGAGTAATAAAAATACCAGATGTATTCCTCTAGCAGAAAAGTATAGACTTTCAAGGAGCACAAAACAAAAATCAGTCAAAAAGCCAGTACACAAGGTTCATTGGACACATCCTGCARCTATTTGCAAAGATCTAATCCATGAATGCTCTTAAAAATAATCCTCTAGAAATTACATCAAGCACCTGGTCTCCAAACCTGGATATCAGCCTTGAGGTCAAAACTCATCACTTTTAATAAGAATGCAGGATCAAGACTTAAGTAGCACTTGTAATGAAAAACACAGGAATTACATCTGTCCAAGAAAGCTGGAGAGAAACCCATTACTAAGAGAGTATACATTATAATTCTGAACTCCCCCATGCATGTCTGGGCTTTGCATAAAAAAATAATTAATCACGAGGCTGCAACATGGTCCTGAGGGGAGAGACGGGCTGGGGCTCAGGGGGTCTCTCCCCTGCTCATGCTCAAGAGTGTACTTCATTTTCAGGCTCAACATAGCCAAAAACAACAGGAGGAAACACTATTTGATCTCCAGAAAACACATTCACGGATTTTCTTCCCCAAAGTGAGACAGTCCCAAGGGCCACGAGGCCGAAGGCTTCTGCCTGCCTTGTCCCCCACCTCATGTTCCCAAGCGGATGCTCTCCCAGCCCCAAATGATTCCATCAATATCCATATGGGACAATGACGTTAAGGGGACAGACACATGCCCAAGACAAGGGAAGAGGAAGGGCAATCCTGACCTAGACCCACACATTTGGGCTCTGCTTCTGACCTTCATCCACGCTTGGCTTGTGGAGCTGCATTTACTGACCCAACAACTGTTACTGACACCCTTCTCTCGCAAAACTGGATGCCTGTCTGTAACTACAGCAAATTTCGTGAAGCAGAACTGTTTCTTAATAAATTTTTGGGGTGCTAGATGGCAGTAGAGAACTCTTTTTTTTCCCTATTTTGTACTTCTTTTAACTAGTAAAACAGCCTAAGGAAAGATAAACCAGATTATTACTGTAATGGTCTACATGAAAGTGTCAAGCAAGAAATGATCAATCCCCATTAAGTTTAATGCAACAAAAACAGGCATCCAGCTCTAGAAAACTTGCTCTTTGAAGAAAGATATAAAGCACATAATGAAAACCTTCCTGTTTTGGCACTTAAACCCACTACATCTGTTCACAGATACTGAAAAAATATGAAAGAAAGTTGTGTAGTGTGTTTCTCTGCAGCTTTATTTTAGTATAGCCAGATGCCCCTCTTCTGTCAAAATATTTACTGGTAAATATTCGGTAGAGTCAGACTCCAATCTGAAAACCTGGTCCGAGTCCAAACGTGTTCCCTCCAGAAGCATTTTAACTGGGGAGCTGTGCCTGGGCTCTCGCTGGCGTTTTGGGGAGGCAGATAACTCACAGCTTCTGCATCCGCCGCCGAGGACGCGAGGCCCTGTGCTCACGCAGCGGGGAGGCCGCCAGCTCCCCTCCTGCTCCAAGGCCTTCCCACACTCACACCCTGCTGCTCAGCCCATGGCAGTCGCCCCAGTTTTACTAAACCCACGACTGGATTTACCGTGAGGACCCCAATTTTCCCCTCTGCCCATCCCAAAGGGCTCCTAAATGATTCACCGGCCACTACTCCTTGTGATGGGGAAGAGCATCAACGATGGGTGGTCAACACAAGAGACCTTCCAGCCTGGATCCACGTGCGGATGCTCAGCACATCCGCAGCAGGTCGGCTGTCTTCTTGGATGCATTTTCCGAGAGTATCTCTATTTTTCTTAGCAATCTTTAAATGCGTTTTTCTTAGCAATCTTTAAATGCAGGTCTCGGAATAGGGAGAAAAGCCACAGATACAATGACAACATATTAATCTGTACCCGGTTAATTTAAATGGGAAATGTACTAAGGATGAAAATTAAGTTGATGGTATTGAAGTCATCAGCTGTAATTGTTGCTTAATTAATGGCATGAAGTTATAATGCTTGTTAAATGGAACCTTGTCTTAAGGCACAGGAAAATGGAGAAACACAAAGCCGAATTAGCAGTGAGACACATATTAAGATGCTGTAAATGTGGGTTTAAATGCTCAGAGAACACAAAAGAGGCACTTTCTTTTTCTCGTTACATATATAGAAGAACCAGGTCTCAGGGAAAGTAGTGCTGTACTCTTCGTAATAGCCTGAATCACCTCACACAAAGCACTTGCATACCAAATTCACGGTATTTTTTCTGTAATCTTATCTGCGTGTGCCTCGCATTTTATAAGGAAGCCTGGGGGATTTTGTGGGGCTGGCTTTGGATCTGGCTCCGGCGCTAAACCCTGTCACACGTAACCCCTTGTTGGCCTCTCACCGGAGTTACATGGCACATGAGTCAACGCGTGGAGCAAGTCTAGGGAGAACGGGAGGCCTGTGGTCCTCGTCGTGGCCTATGGCCAACGTTGTGGCCTGTAGCCCTCCATGAGGGCCACACAGCCCCTCAGCTTCAACCCAGGGTACGGCCGGCACAGCCCAGCACCTCTGCAAACCTGGAGCAATTTTCAGATCCTCTGTTCAGGCCAGTGAACTTCGTAGAGGCTCCGTGGAGCAGCTGAACAGCAGAAGCTGCCAGTGGGATGTTCAATTAGTGTAAATCAGCGCAGGGCCAAGTGGCAGAGGATCTGACAAGCCAACTTTCCCTCTTCTCTAGGCAAAATGTGGCAAGCGAGCCTTCCTTAAAAGCCTCATGGCTCCTTTGAGGTGGAAACTTAAAGAGATTATAAGAACATTTATTGTGGCGGGAAATCCTTGTATGGTGTTTTATACTTGTGGAACAACGCAAATTCAGGCCCACTAAAAAAAGAAAGGTCTACATTTATTCTGTATATGTAATTTTAACCCAGGATAAGTAGTTTCTTCCACGCTCGATACCATCTTTAACTCATTGCTTCTCATCAAATGACTGGTGGTGATAAGAACTTCCTGAGATAGCAGGATCCTATTTCTAAGCAGTAAAAATAAGTATTATCAGATGCTACTTGGCATTCAAATTTGCAAGACTGGAAGAAAATCCTTCCACCCAAATATTAAACATACTCATTCTGGCCAGTATTAAACTATACAAAGGAACAAGAATCGGAGGCAGTGGCTTTCCAAAATTGTCTGGTCAGAAAATAAAGGAGGAAACATGGGAATGGAGTGAGAACCACCTTCCTAACTGCCTGGTATATCATGGGAAGGTATTYATGTTAACTTTTAAAATTGGGCAGATTTCCCAGGTCATGGTTCAGCAGGGAGAGAGGCAGCAATCCTGAGGGAGCCAGTTCATCTTGGCTCCTGCTCTTGGTCCCATCACGTTCCTCCCATTCACTCCTTCCCATCCCAATCCTCATCCTTCTCCCAGAGGAACGCAGAGCTGCCAAACAAGTGGCTAATGGGGACAAGCACTAACTCAGTGTGTTTCAAAAGCTTCCAAATTGGCCCAAATTTGCAAACAATAACAGGCACACGCCTGCCACCATGCCAGTTTTGTTGCAACAGCTAGACCCATTTCCCAAACCGGGGGGCTGCACAGCTTCCAAAATAAACAGTTATAAGCCCTGAGTTCTGCTTTCTTTGAAGCACAGCACCAAGTGCGTGTCCACATCGCGTGTCTGCACCCTTTCCATTGCCAGCTTATGGACATGGTTGAGACACTTTACAGTTTCTACTGGAGGTTTTTCTTTTCAGCCTAGCTAGTGTTAAAACTCAGCACAAAACTGAAAATTTTAGCTCAAACAAATGCAAAGTATGGCCAAATTATAAGCTGGYGAGATCGGGATTTCAAGTAAGGGGTACTGGACCACTCTTAATACAGCAGCTCCATCTCTAGAACATGTTTTAACCCACTGTGTAATGAGACACAACTACACCAACAGAAATTACATAATCCACTACACACAATTTGTTTGCAAGAGTCCTGGTTGTTCCCTCACTGGACCCCTGCAGATCTTTCCACCCATCCAATCCCYAGCTCTCTGGGACAATCCAGAAAGAAAAAAGAGGATAAACCAAGATGATGCTGAGTRCCCTCGGGCTTCACTTCATGCTGAKGGGCATCAGATACCTCATGCGTTCTTAACTGCTCAAGATGTCCTTAATGCAGGTAACRATATCTCTGCTGCCCTGGTATCTCCTAACACCCTCAACTCTGCACCTTGGTCCCACTCAAGAGCAAAAGCTCTTGCTTGACCCAAAGGGCTTAGGTGCTCAAAACTGCCTCCACAGAGAGATGATGTAACTATATTAAAAAGAGAGTAACCTGTTARGCTGAGAAATGCCAGTTTTCTGCAATCCTACGAGCCTCGTATTTCGGAAAATGCTGTGCTCTTTGCATTTTTTAAGCTAATTTTTACAATGTTGCTTACAGTCAGTTCTGATCTGCTGCCTGTAAATACAACACAACAGTGCCTTATAACAGCGAGTCCCATCATTTAAATCAAATCACAGAACAGCTGGCAAATGACAAAATGTACTTTAAAAAGTTATGTCTAATGCACATTTACAGATTAGAAAAGACTATCTTTTGGCCAAGAAAGAAGAAAAAGAGCTCATATATCAGAGGAAAATAATCTAAACTTCAATCACATCTAAAGCTCTGTTAGCAGGTTTGCTGTATGATCCTTTTGAATTTCTTGTACGCTCAGCAACTACATCTGATAGTAAACATCAAACCGGGAAGGCGGCTTTTGAAAATCCCATGCTCAGCTGACACAGCTCTTTTAAGTCAGGTTCAAAGCAAATTTTGAAGATGAGATAGAGTACTACACCTGAGTGTTTACGACATTCAAAAGGAGAAACGTGCAGCTCCACGCTGCGATGTCTCCTGCCTGCCCCTTCCAAACTTCTCACCCTTCCCGGATTGGCCTTCCCCTCCAAAATTAGTAGGGTAGCACATCCCAGCCCTGCCCTGGCATGAGTGGAAGGAGACCACAAGGATGGTCCTCATCAATCAGAAACTAAGTAACTCCTGAAAAAGCTTAAAGAAATGGTAAAGGAGTTTTGCTTTGGAGCTCCAGAGCAACACGTAACTCTCAAAAATCCGCACAGAACCCAAATATTTTGCTATATTATAGCAAATATATACAGACCGCAAATAACTTGCTACAACTTGCAAAGCACAACTTCTGGTCCTCGCCACCACTTGCTTTCCTTCAGGACTATCTTGTACTACGGGAACCTGCAATAGGAAAATGTCACCTATGGACTGTCCTGCTGCTGCGAAGTCCAGCAAGGTAAAAGCTACCTGTGTTGCACACAGAACATGCTATTGATAAAGAATGATTTACAGCAAATTTGTCTCAACACCATACATGTATCAATGACAGAGAAGATGYTTTTCTAACCATTTTCCTCAAATCTTTGGAGATACCTTAACAACTCCTCTTTAATTTTCCATCTATTTAATATATGATGACCATCCAGGTTAGGGAAGATGATCTGCTCTGACACCGAGTGAACAAATGATTGTGATGCAACCAAATCTCTGTCCTTCTGAGAAGGCGGTTGAACCTGAACTTGAGGAGGAGCATGGGCAGCTGCACCTGAAGTCCAAGACACTTGGGTTTACCCCAAATGCCTGCACTCTGCTGACTCAGGTACACACAGACTGCACTGGGGCTCTGGACAACAGCTGGAGATGCCAGAACTGGAAACCCTCCAAGAGGGATGGTGGGAACCACTCGCTGTCATTTTGATTGTGGCCTCTTCAGCAGAGACTTCCAAAAACGGCATGTTTCACAGAACTGGGCTTGTTTCTCAAGATAGTGTAAGTGGGGCTGGCTAAATTATTTCAGCAGTAACTAGTATGAAACAGCAAGACTTGATCATTAAACAATCACCATGTTCTACACGTGGCCTTTAACAAAGAACCCAATATACCATTTGCCAATGTCTCCACATCAATGTGATTATATTTGGGCCAAGAGAGTAGACAGGGACCTGGTCATGGATCTGGATCTTGTTATACTAGATGTGGTTTAAAAAAAAAAAAAACCCAAAAACAGGGAAAAAGCAGGCTTTCTCAAAAAGCAAGCCCTCTCCCTTAGTCTATCAACTTTTCAGGAAACAGAGGAACATTCTCCCTCCTACCTTCACAAATTCGGTCCAGTCGCTGCCGTTTGACTTTGTGTTTATCCACAAGTGCCATCCTTGGTGGTATTTTGTAACTTCCCGATTCAAGAAGCAGAGCAGCCCCCCAAGAGCTCAGGCGAAATCAGAGGAGTCGGAGCGCATAACGGCCYTGGTGATCCTGCAACGAGAGGGAAGAAGCCTGTAAGAAGCACTGCCTGGACCAGCAAGGAGAAGAGCTGCTGCTCAAGCCACGAGCCGCCAGCTTTGCACTTCCAGCCCCCAGTCCAATATATCCACAGAGGAAGAACCTAAACGGACTCTCGCAGGGCCATTGCTTCTGCTTCTGAAGAGAGTGAAAGATTTCTTCAATCCCTGAGTGTTCAGACCTGAACACAGGCTGCACAGCCTGCAAGGGTCTTTCTGGCCRTTTTACCCAACAACTTCATTATAACACTCAAATACCAGCCGGTTTCTCCATGCAAGTTGCACKTGAATCATGGCATGAAAGACAAGACCTCATGCTGACACACAAATTCAAGAAATTCGCCATAAAAGGCATTATTTTTTTACCAACTTATGTGATACTACTCAAGATTCAACATCAAGCTATCCCTGTTTTATGTTTTAAGATTAAGACAGATATCCCGACAAGAGCTACATGCCCACAGGAGTTAAGACACTGCTTTCTTGGCAAGCTTGGTGCTCTAGTCCCAACGAGGGGCTTGCAGAACGGACACATATGCAGGGAGAAGTTTCACACTCAAATGCTGTTTTCTACACACGTCCATCTCAAACGAGGAACAGCCAGGGGCAGGAACCAGTATCTGCCACTCTGAGCCAACCACTCAATGGTGCCAAAGAGCGGAGCAAGTGGGAAGCTTCGATTCCTACCAAGCAAAAAGTGAAATGTCACAACTTTCTGGGAGGTCCTGTGGGAGGGAAGGGGAGCAGGGGCACTAGAACAGCGGGTCTGCAGGGCCTGACCCACCATCCTGGAGCGCTGCCCCAGGGCTGGCAGTGAGCCTGGGCTCTGCRTTCCCTGCAGCCAAAACCTTAGCAAGAGCCTTAAAAAACATGAGCTTCACATCATGGAGGAAGCCTGAAAAGCAGAGACCAGGAACCAGCGAAATCCAGGGCTCCAAGTCAACCTTGGCCAACATCTAYGACCTCTTCGCCCGTTTCCCTTTCGCACCTTTCCAAAACCCTTCAAGTCCTTCATGTTCACGCATTCCCTTCAGGCTGGTYGTTCCTGCCTCCCCAAGAGCTAAGCCTGCAGCTCCACAAAACACACCGGGGGAGCAGGAGCCTCCCCGCAAGCGCCGGCCACGCTCGCTTAACAAACGCAACGGGACGCGGACGCGAGGGGCAAAGTCTCCAGCAAAGCCGCCGCGCACCAAGACGGCAATTTCATGGGGATTATTGTTATTATTATAAATGGTTATCAATTATGCATCGCATTGATAGTTAATTTATGAGAGGAAAAGGGTTGTGTTGGTACAACTGAATTCTGACTAAAGGAAGATAGGCRATTTCCTGGTAGTTAATGGCCAATTTCCCAGCAGCACAACTGCAGCATAATCTCCGAGATTGATAGCAATAATTAATTGATTTTTTTTTTAAGCGTAGAGATGCTAAAGAGCATGATTCCCACTCATGTTAATAATTAATGAAACATTTTAGAAGCAGAAAACTTTCAACCCAGAAGCAGAAGCCTGCTGCAGCCAAAATATTTCTTAGAACCAAAATGCGCTGAAGTGAGATAGCATTTCCATTACTGACAGTGAAAAGCATAAATGGGTAGTTTTAGTTCTATTAAATCCCACCTTGCTTTGGGGGAGAAGTATTGGGTTACGAAGCAGGGAAAACAGAGTTTCCTGGATGAGGATGCCCCAGGTCTGGAGGCAGCAGTGCATAATTCCGGCTGCAATGCTCGGAGGGACGCGTGCGGGGTAGTTCAAACACTCTCTAAGCAGCTAACCAACATTTATGGCATCACAACAGGGCCTTCTAACACAATTTTTAAAGAACACGGACTGCAATGGGAATGAAAATCACTCCAAGAGAAAAATAAAGTTACCATTTTGTCCAGAAAATGCTCAAACGGTTCATGCCGTAACCACAACCCTGCTTCTCTTTTCGCCCCCTCCAAAATAGATCAATATGCAAAGTGTATTTAATTTTGACAGAGTGTATTTCCTGGTGGATAAATGCTTCCATTAAAGTTCTTTTCTCCTGCCATCTCAATTGCCTCTATCACTCCCTGGAGGAAAACTTTCCACAAAAGAAACTAATAACAATCCCAGAAATTATTGCTCGTGCGATCGGAATCCRGCACCGCTTAATATAGCGCCATGAATGAACTCCTCCTCACTGACTTCAACCACTCCATCCTTGTTTGACAGGTGCCCTGGACGAGCTCAATCAGCAAGGAAGGCACAACTCAGAAGACTTTACTAAGCCCGTGCCTGGAGCTCCAGAGCAGGAATTGGCAGCCTTAATGGGAAGCTGCAATTTAGAGATCAGTTCTCCCATCTGGGGCATGCAGGACACAAGCAGTTGCCCACCCAGCTCCAGTTTATCGTCCATTATCTCTCCACCCAACCCCAAAGCAGTCACCYAAAAGAAAATACAACCAGGCAAGGCAGAACACAAACCACCGCCAGCAATTAAAAGACAGGAAAACCTCATTGTATAAGGTAATTTTATAGAGAGGGACATACACAGACAAACTGAACTTCATCTTCAGGCAAGATTAGGAACAAGTGAAGTGATTTCCATACAGTAATTGCATGTCCACTCTCGTCTCCAACAGCGTCTTTCAAAACAGAAATTTCCTCAAAATTGGATTTATTTCGTTATTTAAAGACAGAGCATGCCTAAACACAACATTTTAGCAAAAAAAACCCCAAATCTAAACACTTTCTTAATATTGTGTGTTAAATACCACAATCCATGAGCCAGAAAATAAGAGGTGTGAAAGTTGGAGCGGGCCTTATTTAGATGGGGTGGGAAAAAAGAAATGAAAAGACAAGGTGTTTTTCCAAAATAAATTGTGCTGATATTTTTATCGGAAAGGTGCTCTTATAAACTCGTGGGAGCAAAGAGCTCCCCAAAGCTCCGCATGCGGCAGCTTGACCTTCTCCTCTATCTTGTTTACACCGACTGTCTGCAGCTCAAATAAAACAAGATTATTCACTGCTGCCCGAGTGACTTTCCCATGAAGACTCCTTGCAAGAAGGATCCCACCTCTCRGTTGCATTGCCAGGTAGGAATGAGTCCAAGGAAACTGGGCGTTGAGAGTGAGCCGAGATTCACTTTAAACTTCAAATATGACTGTGTTCCTAAGCAACGCTTCCAAGCAGTCAAACAAAAGTTTCCATGCACGTTCGCAGACCTGTGGTGCTGTCAGGAACCTGCTGCTCACAATTTCCACCCACGTTTTTCACCCTTGACGAGGCAGGGGATCGACAAAGCGGAGATTCCCTAATTATGGGAACTGGGAATTCTGCAAACTGCAGGAATCTCCCATGTCAGAGGACCAAAGCGAAACTGCAAGCCCTCCATACACCTTGGCTACACTTTCCTAGTTCCTCACTTCCTAAGCAAAGGGGACGGAAAGCCCAGTCCACATGTTTTGACAACAYGTCAGCACGTTTCCCACACTGCTGGAAAAGGAGAGGTTCCCGGAGAAGCTTTGCTGTTCCTGATTGGGAATTCCTGCTCCTGCRGGATATTAGCGCTCAGGGCTGGAAGCTGCCCAGGACGGCGTGGAAGTGGACTGCTAACTAGCCCGTCGTTGGGAAGTCGTCGTCGGAGCATCCCCRGGCTGCTTCTCCTGCAGTGCTGTGCATTAAGACACACTTTGCTAAAAGCTCTGAGGACAACCCAGAACCCGCTGCTAAAAGCGACAGCCTTTTTGGGGACGTTTTCTGTTAAACGAGCAACAACAAAACAACATGTGGGGCTCACAGGGTCGAGATGCCATTAAGCACAACGGCCCCGCGGGAAGCAAGAGGAGATTAAACGTATATGGGTAATGGGAGCAAACGCATTTCTACTGGGCAAGACAAGAAATAGGTCAGCTTTTTTAGAAAATGCCTGCAGGAGGCAAACCCTCATACTTGAGGGAGGAATGAGACAACTTCTGTGTGGCCAAGGTTAGGCCTTTCCCAGTGCATTAAGCACTCAGTCATTCCATGGGAAATAGGATAATAGGAAACGAAAGAAAAAAGCATCAGTCTCATGTATAAACTCCTTTGTTTCATCAAACTTTCACATGCAACTGTTTTCACCTCCTCTGTTCTACAAACCCTCTTCTTTTCCTCCTCAGCAGTGTGTAATAATATCCATGCTGATCTAAGTAAATAATCAGCTCGCAAGGGTACAGGATACCCGCCTTCCTCGCGCTCCCACCCAGGGAGTCAGCCCRTTGGGACTGTTCCCTTGATCTACAGTGCGGCTTGAAGCTGTCTGAAAGCAAAGCAAAGGGAAGGGAAGATCCCGCCACAGAGAGGAACRCGCTTCCCGCCATGCCCCGGAGAGCAGAGCTGGATTCATGCCGCGACACAATGGGCTTTTTCCCAATTTTTGGGGCTCGGTGCACACACTGATTCCATGTCAGGCCAAAGTGCTCCCTCCTGAACAGACCACTTCCTATGTGAAGGCGATGCAAACTCCGGCAAGCTGCTCAGGATGGACAACCAACGCCTGGGGAGCTGGGAACTGTCATGACTCACCTCCAAACGCAGTGTGTGATGCTTGAAGGTCAATGCAAGAGCAAGGTGCACAGGAGGGCAACAGAGCACGTGCTCCAGCCTCCACCGACCACTTCAGGACACAGACCTAGCCCAAGACAAGCACATTAAACGCTGCCTATAGCACAGCTCACCGCTGCATCCAGACTACTTGATTCACTAGAAGGAGCTTGGCTCTGCACAAAACCTCCTTGCAAGGCTCCCAGCAGCTGCATCCCACCGTGCACCCTCAGCATCCTCAACACGGCGAGCAAGGCTCTTGCTGCAAACCCAGCGTTAATTAGGCTGGACGCTTTTACTGGGTATTAGTAAGATTGTGCTGCCGCAGAGCGTTCGCTGCTGTTTCACATTACGTCTGCTCCGTGGGAATGACTCGCTGGCTCCGTGGCTGGTGACACACGGGTCTGGCCAAGGCGTCGGGCTTGTTTTCCACCGAGATTCCTCACGACCCAAGTCTTCTCCACCTGGACTACTTGGTGCCCTACCTGCAACGACTGTGATAACAGGACAAGGGGCAATGGGGACAAGCTGAATCACAGGCAGCTCCATCTCCATGTGGGGAAGAACTTGGGCACTGTGAGGGTGCCCGAGCCCTGGCCCAGGCTGCCCAGGGAGGCTGGGGAGGCTCCTGCTCTGSAGATCTTCCCAACCCGCCTGGATGCGACCRGGTGCCCCGTGCTCTGGGTGTCCCTGCTGGAGCAGGAGCTGGACTGGATGATCCCTAGAGGTCCCTTCCAACCTCAGCCATTCTGGGATTCTGGGATGGACCAGGGATACCCGGACACGTGTGGGATGCGTGTCCAGCACTGCGCTCACCGCAACCCCCAGACTCCAACCCACTTCCCTTCTCGTGCCGAGTGACGGGTGGCGGCCGGGAAGCTGCTTCCTTAGGAACCAGGGATGCGGATGGGGGACCGCGCTCGGCTGGCTCTGCCACAGCAACACCTGCCAATGGAAAATAAAGAGCTCCTCTGCTCGCCACCACACGGAGCGCGAGGAAAACAGGCTGTAGGAGTCTCGCGCTGAGGAGCTGGTAACAATTTTGAGCAACTTGCTATTATATGAGTGAACAAAATGTACCATAACGGCATATGAGCCTGCACATCTGTTGCTAAATTAAACACGCTACATAACGAGGCAGACCACATCTTTAAACATTATGCAACAAGATACAGACCGTGCTAAAATAATCGGGCTTCAAAGAGGACGTGAGGGCCTGATGCTGGATTCCTCCCGCTCCTGGAAGGGGGTTCCCTCCTCAAGCTTCCTCCATCAAAGCTCCTTGGTAGCTCAGCAAAGGAATCACCACAGTTTTATCTGCTCTTCAAAGGAAACAGCATCTTGGCTTTCAGCCTTTTCTCGCCCTCCATGTGAATGATGCATAAAGTGCAGGAGAGGTTTTGTTTGGCTCTGCACTTTCTTTTTTTAAGTTTCTTTAGTAATTTTGCTTTCGGTGCCCCCCGGCCTTCTGCAGCCCTGACAGCCCTGGAGCCTGATGCGGGCAAAGCAGCAACCCCAATTATCCCCTTAGCTTAGAGAGTGCCTAATCCACCTGCTAATTACCCAGAGGCCTCCCTCAGCCTCTCCCATCTCGTTTTCCCAGGTATCTGACACCGCTCGTGGTCTCCACAATTTACGGAGGATCCCTGGCTCTCCTGCGTTGCTCCGGCTGCTCTCCAAGCTGGGATGAGTTGCACACGGAGCTCCCGCGGTGCAGAGCTCTCCTGTGCTCAGGGAGCTATTTGGGCACCCCGACCAGCGGGGCTGGCGCCCCGCAGAGCCCGGCGAGCTGTGCGGGGCCGTGGCCATTAGAGGGCATTTCACACTGCGCAGCGAGGCGCCCGCACGCTGCTCCGCCGCTAACCCATCTGCAGCTGCCCAGAGCCGCTCCTGCCTCCGCCTCCCATTTAGCAATCGGCACTTTTCAACCTTTCCATATGCTCAACAAGGATGAGCAAGCCGGAGCAAGGACGGGAGGGAAAGCGGAGGAAACAGCCATGATAAAAAGCCCCAGTTAGGCAAGCACGTAGGTGCGGCGCTCCCGTTGCTTCCACACTCCGGGGCTGGTGCCTCCTTCCCCTCCCCGGCTCAGATGCAACACATGCTAGCCCGTCTCATCTCACAAACAGCAGACTAGAGTTGAATAGTTTTACAAAATGATTTATGGAGACAAACTGCACGAGGGCCCATGGTGCCGTGCCCGGGGAGCCCAGGGGGCAGCTCATCCGTCTCCCGCGGCAAACAAGGGCACATTCCCGCTTACCGCGAGCTGTTCCCTTCCCTCACCGCCATGCCCGGGACACAGACTTGGCACCGTTGCAGGACGTGCGTGTCCCGTTCCTGGCACCTCTCCTCCCGCCATGCACATCCCCACCATGCACATCCTCACCATGCACATCCCCAACGTGCACATTCCCAACGTGCACATTCCCAACGTGCACATCCCCACCGTGCACATCCCCACCATGCACATCCCCACCGTGCACATCCCCAACGTGCACATCCCCACCGTGCACATCCCCAACGTGCACATCCCGTGCACATCCTCACCGTGCACATCCCCACCGTGCACATCCTCACCGTGCACATCCCCACCGTGCACATYCCCAACGTGCACATTCCCAACGTGCACATCCCCACCGTGCACATTCCCAACGTGCACATTCCCAACATGCACATCCCCACCGTGCACATCCCCACCATGCACATCCCCACCATGCACATCCCCACCGTGCACATTCCCAACGTGCACATTCCCAACGTGCACATTCCCAACGTGCACATCCCCACCATGCACATCCCCACCGTGCACAT
>NW_020455474.1:199490-240287 GCF_003342845.1 Nothoprocta perdicaria | reverse complement strand
CCCAACGTGCACATTCCCAACGTGCACATCCCCAACGTGCACATCCCGTGCACATCCTCACCATGCACATCCCCACCATGCACATCCCCGCCATGCACATTCCCAACGTGCACATCCCCGCCATGCACATCCCTGCCATGTACATCCCTGCCGCGCGTCCCAGCCCTCCTGGCTTGCAGCCGGGGTGGCCACGCTTCCCGGCGCTCTGCAAACCACCACCAACACGTGGCCACAAGCCACATCCTGCCAGGCAGCCGCCCACCCGCGCCGATCCTCTCCCCCACCAACCTCTCATAGAAATTTACCTCCCAGTTCTTCCTTAGCAGAAAGTTCTGAACATCCACAGTAATAGCAGAACTGCTGGAAGAATCTGGCATTTTTTTCCTTTCTCTTGCGTGCCCGTTGTGTCCTACCCATCTGGTTTGGATGCTACAAGGCAAGTAGGAAAGCAAGGACCCACTATCTTTGTGTCTGCCCTGCATCCCTGGCACATTATCAGTCTTAAGTAGGAGAAATAATAATAATAGAGACACCCAACTGAGCACCTTCTCACAGGCAAGCACCTATGCACCATGTCACAATAACAGCATGCTCCGCATTTCTGGAAGCACACACATCCTAATGGATCCAGTATATAAAATCCACACCCCGGGTCCCAAAGTTTGCCAATTTTTAGATTCATACTTGGTGCCACCTTCATAAGCAATAAGGGGTCTTCTTGCACAAAAGCCCTGAACCGGATTCCACAAAACAGGCTTTAGTCCTGGTGAGGATGTGGGACTTTGGCCTAGGAGCTGCAGACAAAACCCGAGATTGATACCAGGCACGTGCCAGACAGTGCAAAAAAGCACCCAAGCCTGACATGAGTTTCTCATTCTAAATCAAACTCCAAATCAAAGTAAATTTTAAGGCAAAGGAAGGAAAACTGGCCAAACTGGCCAATAAACCAGCAAAAGAGTCAATTTTCTGCCTTGAGAATTGTGGAATTACTAAAATCTGGACTTCTACATTATAGATAATCTCTTTTTTTTTTAGACTGGGAACAGAGGATCTGTCCTTCAGCAGCAAAGAGGATCCGTGCAGCTCCTATCTCCAGGATATCTTCCGAGTTATAATTTGCTCTTATCTTAGTGCTTATATTTACAAGGCACTCTTACATAAAAAGTCCTCATCTGCATCGACTTATTTAGCAACATGAAATAAAACAGCCTGCAGCTATTCATGTTGCTTAACGTACTTCTTGTTTTCTTTTTTTTCCTCTCTTTTTATGTAGACGATGCTCTGAGTAAAGGAATATTGCAAGGGGAAAACTAGGCAGGGTTTGCAACACTTATTACTGCCACCGATAAAAACATTTTCCAACAAGGCTCCGACGGGAGGGGGAACCCAGGCAGTCCCATTAGCAGTTTGATTCATTGCTCTTTTGCTTGGACAACGGATGGTGAGATATAAAATGGGAAAGATTGCAGAGCGGGCACGTGAAAACGGGGCGTTTCTCGCAGCTGGAGCCCGTCTGCGCCGTTCCCACCGCACGCCCCGCGGCCATGGGACGGATCCTGCTCGTTTTGGGGCACCCAGGGGTTTTCCTGCACAAAAAGCGGCATCGGGGGAGTTCAAGAGTTCAAGGCGAAGCGGCCGCGGGGGCGTCCCCTTCCTGCGCTCCATGCCCTGCTCTCCCCGCCGCCGCACAAAAGGGCCTAATCTGCAGGAAATAATAAATGAAGGAAGGAGCGAGCGGCCGGGGAGGGCGCGCGGGGCCCTGCTGCAATGTGCTGCGGCAGCGGCCGCTCCGGTGCGGGGACCCAAGGCTCCCCAAAACCTGGATTTAGAACCTGAGACCGGGATGGGAACCAACTGAATAATCCCAATTCACAGCAGGGAAAGAACGGGAAATGCTGGGGGCTCCATGAGGACAAGGCGGTGGTGGGTGCACACATATCTGTGTTCCTCCCTTCTTTTCCCCTTGAAGAACAGAACTAATCGCAGAGCAGCAAAACAGAAAGCAAAATCCCTCTGTTATTCCCAAACTTCTTCCACGATGARCTCAAATCCCTCAGGAAACAGGCCTGGGGACGGCTGGGATGCGCACAGAGCCTCAGTCCGATGGGAGAATCCAGTCCCTTCCCCCAGCTCATCAAATTTCCATGGGCATTTAAACGGGATAACAGCAAAGAGGGACAAATACAGCAGAGTGTTTGCACAGTGCTGAGCTTGCATTCTCCCTGGCATGGTGCAAAAGGAGGGAAAACACCACGTTATCCCCCAAAGAAGCGTCCCGGAGCGCGTGGCCGTGGCGAGGCCAAGCGCTGCCGCCAGGGCCRTCCCGCACTCGCTCCCCGCGCAGATGGAGTCTCCGCTGCGCGGCTCTCAAAACRGGTCGAAACGCAGGGAAATGGCAGYGTCTCTGCCAGGGGCCRAAGCGTAAGAGAAAACATCTGCTGGCGGGAAGGGGTCAGCAGGAAGCGCAGCCCGGCTCGGCGCTGACGAGGCCGCGCGCGCCGGCACGCGGGAGCGTGGCTCTGCCACGGCGGCTACATCCATCGACACGAAAGCAAAGAGAACAAAACACTGAACAACAAAACACACACACACAAAAAAAAACCCAAGATGCTTTCTGTGGAAAAACAGGAAGCGCGAGGTACACGGCGGCTTAAAATAGTGCCTGCTCCATCCGCCGCCGGGCCGCTCTCGGGGGGCCCGGCGCGGCCCCCCCGGCTCGCCCTGCCCGCTGTGCTAGAAAGCAGCAGCCTGCCTTTTGTTTTTTCCTGTTTCATTACAAATATTGCACTGCGCAGTTCCCMCGTGAGCCAACGGTGCCCGAAACGCAGCCGTGGATGGGGTCCCCGCCGCGAGCCCCGAGTCGGATCCCAGCAGATTTCGGCCCAAATTGAGGTTTGTGGGTTTTGCTCCCGGGCGAACAATGCGCCTTTGAGAGCCGCGCTCGCCCTGCGCGCAATTAGGCCGGCATGTGGATCTCATTGCTCCGGAGGGCTCTCGTTCCGCTTCCCGCACCACCAACTGGTGAGAAGTTTTCAAGCCCAAATAGAGCAGAATTAGCTCCCTCTTTGGGGTGGTCGCATCTGGGGCTGGAGGAGCAGATGGAGCGAGTTTGCCGAGCCCTTTGTAATCGGAGCGGCGCGCGAGGCTGCAAGGGAGCCCCGCGGCGGGGCGGCCGCATCTGCCAACGCTCAGAGACACCGTCCCGGAGCAGCGGGTTGTGAAAACGCCTCCCGCAAGCCCGGGGGAGCTCGCCGGCCTCCGGGCACCGGCCTGGGATTCTCAAATCCGCATGGATTCCCTAAGGGGTGCGACTGCGCGGGACTTTTAAAAGTGAAGCAACAGGTACAAAAAGGAATAGCCCGGCACGCTCAGGGCTTTGCAGCTGCAGAGAGCGTGGAAATGGCTTGTTTTCACAAGGGCAGCCTGCATGCAGAGGCTCACCTCGGAAATAGTCCTTTAAAACAATAATATAATAGCATTAATAATCATTAATAACAATATTAATAATACACTAATATTAATGATTTATAATATTATTAATATCTAATATTAATAATATAATAAATGAAATAAATAAGGCTTGCTTGGGCTGAAGCCGTGGGAGGAGCCCACAGCCAAGGAGGCTCTGGAGGAAAATTCCCCTTGGAAAGCACCCGTGGGCAGCTGCCCCTCAGCCGAGGCCCATTCAGTTTTCCAGGCAGCAAGTTCCATGCACGGAAACACTGGGATTTTGCTGCTTGGTTTAAAGGCTGTGCAACCCTCCCAGGGACGCAGTGAATTGATTCCAAGGCAAGCTCCAAAGCAGCAGCTCCCAAACTCTGTTGCTGATGGTGACCTCATTTTACAGGCCAGCAATCCCGGGCAGCAGAATTGCTGCGGGACAAAATCACATTTCTGCCAGCCCCGTGACCTCGCTCAGGGCCACCTCCCTGCTCTGGGAACTGATGAAGTTGTAACAGGAATGATGCTGGGAACCGGCCCAGCTGCGACGCTTCCCGCTCGGAGCTCCGGCCGATGCTGCAGGGACCAGAGTCTCYGGGATGGAGAGTTTGTGCAGAGGGAAGGATGGAAAACGGGACCCACCCTGCAGCTTCTCATCGTCTGCTGCCCTTCGGCGAGCAGGAGGCTACAGCATGGAGCAAGGAGCAGGCTCCACAGTGATGCTCCACAGCGATGCTCCCGGGAACGGGCACAAACCAAGGGCAAAAATCAAGCCCTGCAGCTCCTCATTGCAGCTAAAATTAATTGCCACGCGAAGCTGCTGATTCCCACCAAACGAAGCCATACAATTTATCAACTGAAGGAGCGCGCAAACTCGCCAGTGCTTCAAGCGCGTTACCTGAGTTACTGCTAAATTTCGCGCCAGCGACAGCTTTATTGATAACGTAGGTTTAGTAAATTCGTTAGCAGGGGACTAACTTCCAAAGTAAACAATGGCATTAAATAAATGCCATGATAGCGCGTTTGCACACGGGATAGGTGCCCCTTTCCACGCCACGCTGGCTTACACCAAGGGGAAAACACAGCAGAAACTCCTCAAATTGCCTTATATTGATTAACTGAAGGGAGGCTGGGAGCTACCCGCTTCTTAAAGAAGTTCAAGGCAGTCTCTGGACGGTGCCTTGCCCTTTCCACACTGATTAAAGGGTTTTGCTCCCCACGGACATGGGAAATACCAGGAACTCATCTGCTTGCATGGACACAGGGGAGAAACTGGTGGCTATGACTTGCTACCCCCCAAAAGGAGACACTGAAAGGAAAAAGGAAACATTTTTTGGTCTTTCCTGCAGTTTCCAACAAGAGAAAGCAGAAGAACAATTTCACAGGACACTACAGTTTTAAACTGATAGGACCTTTTTACAAGAGATCCTACAAGGATGGGAGCTGTTTCAAGCTACCCTGATAGGAACAAATAACCACCATTACTGTCACCAGAAAAAAAAAAAAGATGGTAAGAAAGAAGCTGTTTGTCTCCACTTTTCCATTCTGCTTGCCCAGTGTGTTTATCACCAGCATGTGCAGAACCAGCTCCGCCGCTTCCCCCGTACAGTGAGGAGTTAGTCACAGCTTCCCCCGTTGTGCAGCTCCTTTAGTCAGCAGCAGGGAAGTGATAAAGATGAAAAAAACCCTAAACAAAAACAAAAAGAAGGTGTAATTGCAGAAAGCACAGAAATTAGCGGGAGGTCCTTGTAGGGAAAGGCAATATTCAGACTGGTTTAGCTTGCTTTAATTTCAGAGGTGGCACACTGGAAAGCAGAGCCCCGAGGAGATGCTCGGTGCAGGACACCTAAGCAGAAAACACCACTGCAACAATCTGCTTCATCAAACCCTACAAAGAGAAACCACCTAGTCCGTATTTCTTAGGCTGAGTCTGTATTTCTTAGGCTGAGTCCGTATTTCTTAGGCTGCAAGGTTCCCTTGCTCCCAGCAGGACACACACGTATATTCCCAAGGGCTGAGGGTGCCTCCGGCAGTGGGACAGCCCGACTCCTGCAGCCCAAACACTGCAATCAGGCACCGCTGCCGCCTTCTTGGGGGTCTACTCATTTAAAATGCATTGAAGAAATAAATCACCGCTCATTGCCCCAGCCGCCTTTCTTTTTTAAGCGAGGCTATGGCAATAAATTTACCGAGAGTGACGCCTACTTTAAATAAAAACAACAAAAGCAGGAACAATGGAAGACTCAGAAACTTATCTTTTTTCCCCCAAAGTCCCAGCCTGGCATATTTCCACAGGGCGCTTTCCATTAAATGATTTGCTCAAGTAAATACATGAAGTGGCAAGGATGCCGCGCACACCTTTGTAAAATTATCGCTGCGAACCATCTGGAAGCAGTGTGCTGGCAGCAAAACAGGCTTCCRGGCTCGGGACTTATCCTTTAGAGCAGCCAAATGGGTTGGTTCTGGAAGGTCCAGCTACTTTGGGCGAATATTTAAAGAAAACCTGTGTAGCTCTAGGCTGGATGAGCCTTTCTGGTGCTCATGAGCACTCCTGGTGCAGGAACGGGTCTCGGCTCTGTAAGGATAGTTGCAACGGGAAGCTTAATAATGTGGCAGGCTTTTAATTTAATCTGCTTTCAAAATAATTCTGTTGACATTAAGCGCGTGGAGTTTCATCTAYGGGAAACAACTGGAAGAAAGAACAAATACATTCCCACATGACCCCGACAAGTGTCTCTTATCACTGTCGTTAGCTGATGCTGATAATAATAACAGCAATAGCAATAATAATAATAAAAGAGCAACCACCTCATTATTATTGCCAGGTAAAATCACCTGCTCCCAGGAATGCTCTGATGTGATTTTAAAAATTGTCCCGATATACCTAATTTGAAGCAAAATCCTCAGGAGCAGGTTCTAGAACTGTCATTTGACTCTACCCCTATTCCCCCCTCCAAAAACAAGCCCGAAAACCTCGTKTGTCTGTAAAGGCAGCTGCTTCCTGCGCTTTCTGTTCAAATTGTTCTCTCTCCACTTTATTGTATGCAAGCATATTTCTTTTAGAGTGCACTCAAGGTTGAATTAGGGGCCCTGCTTCCATCAGGGGGAATTCTTGTAAAATCAGCTTCATTCTCCCAGCATCTGATGTGGAAATATTATCCCGCAACTCGCGGGTTTCTTACTGGGTCTTTATTAAACATCCTCCCTCAAAACACCCCTGGAAAACGGTATAACAGAGGACACGGACAATCATTTGGATTTAAACCTGAAAAGTGAGGAATTTGGGCCCTGCTACACCCCGTGTCTAGCACAGAACACACTTCTTGCCGCCCTGCTGTATTTCTGCAAACCGGGATTAACTAAACGCTTATTACAAGGTTAAAAGACAACATGGTTTAAAAGCAGGCAGCGAGGCTTTGCTCTCATTTTCTTTTCAATTCCAATCAAAATCATGTGCTTGTTTTTTAATTTGTTACTGGCACCTCCCTTCAGCATGACAAATTTTAAAATCGTTACTGGATGACAGCAGGAAAAACCAGAAAGCAAAAGCGAGTGGGATAGCTCGTCAGAAATTTAGAAAATAATTACCAGAAAATGAGGAGAACTGCGCTGACATTTTTCACACATGTTCCTCCACCCCGGTTTCCTTTTGGCTTCCCAGTTTTCCTGCGCAGCATTAAATGCAAAATGCAAAAAGTTGCCAAACCTTTTCCTAAGTCTGGCACTCGAGCGTCTCCGCTGAGCGCGGTTCCCACGATATCGGCGGTGGAAAATCACTCCTTGCTGACCTTTGCTTCCAAACTTTCTACTTTGGCGGCTGTTTTCCGCAGGAACGCATGGGCGCCGCACACCGAACATCTGCAATCCCTCCTGAAACCCGTAAACAAGCTGGATTCCTAACAGTGCCTTTAAAAAACAGTGGTTTTTAAGCAGGGAGCAGATCAGAGCTGAGCCCACGCACGAGCATCCGCCACCTCCCGCTCTGGGACAGCTGAGGCCGCTGCACTTCAAACCACGCAGGACCCCACAGCATCAGCCACAGAATGGTGCATCCTTTTGCACCATTTTGCAAAAATGCATCTTTTTTTATCAAGCTCCAGCCTTAGGCCAATGTATTTTTACGGTCAGATCAGGAATGCTGTTGGATTCCTGGAAGTGGCTGTGTTCACCTTCACCATTACGCTCCCAACATAAAGACTTTGTTAGCAGCTCTTGGACATTTTGTGCACACGCTTTGCAGCATCTTAAGCAAACACCATCCCTGGAAGTGCGTTTTCCCCCCTTACTTCCCCCTGTCCAACAAACCATCGTCTGCTACAAGTCCTTAATCCCGCCTTGTCCCGTGCCACTGCTACGGGAAGCAGGGGCAGTAAGGATGCTCATTCTGGAAACTCCAAAGGGCGGGATACGGGGGAGCTCGGCCACCCACCTGCCAGCGGCTCCGGGAACTGGAACGGGAACAGCAGGAAACCCAACATAAAACGGAGCATGGGGAGCAAGTGGCCGGGGGAAGTAGCAGAGCCTTTAACAAATTGGTTATTTGTCTGGTTAGCTGATGTAGAAGTGGAACAGGAAATTGGTTCAATATGCCACAGACTGACATTCCACGAGTATTTTCTGTTTTTTTCTTTTCTTTTTCATTTTTGCTGCTTTTTTTTTAAAGCCAAAAAGCAAAGAAGTTCTGGGCAAGCTGGTAATTGAAGCTTATGAAACTCCAATTAGTAAGATCTAATCATTATTAAAGCTAGACTACAGACACACTCGGAAATGAAAGTATGAAATAACAACAGCCGAGGATAAAAGACTCTCTTCAGAAACCATTCGGCTGCCAGCAGGTCTCGATTTGCTGCAAAATCCCCCAAACCCATAGGTAAAACCGCTGCCCTCACACAAACCTTTCTGCACARGCTCCCACTCTCGGCGCCTTACAGGACGTGGCGGCTGGCCAATAATTTAGCTTTAAATATGAAAATGGATATCAAACCCAACTTTCCAGATACAATAACGGCGCAGGAGATTGATGGTATCACTATGCTGCACAATGACTATTTAAAACACTTTTGGCTGCACTTACAAAGCCCCAGTGACCTCCAGAACTATAGAAACCATACACAGTGTTAAAGGAAATAAAATTAGCAATTCACAATAAAGAACTGCAGCAATTCAGCATTTTCCAAAGAGGTCCTGAATGCAGTTAGCACTTCTGCAACGGCCCTGGCACACAGCTTTGTGTTTAGGGCAGGAAAAAAGAAACACTCCACATTTCCATAAATGAAATGTATGCTGCCAAGGCAGCACTAATGGCACTCTGGGTACCAGGGAATTTCTCTGCAGAAGCAAAATGGGAAGAGATCTGCAGTTACCAGGAAAGTTGACTTCTTTTAGGGGTTGTGGGGAACCTCTCTGTCCCCTAAGTGGCCACAGCAAAGAGGGAAATGGCCAAGGACAGAAGGGGGGAAGGAAAAGAAGGGAATGAAGAAGGAAGAGGAAGGAGAAGTTGCTGCTAAACCTGAAAATACAACGGACGGAGTAAGAAAAGCCAGTGAGAGTCAAGGGAGAAGAACCAGCCCCTGCTCTTAGTCCTTTGCACACCCATGAGGGCAGGGATCATGGGGCTGGTGTCCCACAGCTTGTCCTTGGGCCGGCTCGTGCCCTCCGGACCCCGGTATTCCATCAATTTGTGGCTTATAACATGGCAGGAAAGCGCAGTTCTTCCCACATTGTACCAGGGAGCTCTGCTGAACTAATTATTTGCAAACAGAGCTCTAAATCATTGACAAAAATGTTGATTATAGCATCTGCAGTCATTATTTGGCCCATTACTTAAAGCGCCGGATGCAATAAATAGGATGGGGAATGGCTGATCCCTCACGATGAGAGCCGAAGAACGTGGGACGTCAGAAAACGAASACTTCCCACAACTGCCACCTTTGGGCTCTAGGAGCTCTTTGTAATCAGCCCAAACCGGGCATCCTTCATCCCCCAGCACTTCAAAAACACCACACASCATTAAAAGAGTGCAAAAGCTCCAGCAGTTTCTCCCATATTTTTTCCCTCTGCTTAGAGCTCTTTGCAATATTCATAAGCAAAAACGCTAACATCTCCCCATTAGGTTTGTTAGACAAATATTTTAATGATTATTATTTCTTTTAACACTTCTTTTCCCCTTTTTGCTTTCTACTCTATCCGTGCCCTCTGTCCTAGGAAAACGCACATTTTGGGATGCTGTTGGGGGCTGCCACCCTCGCTGGCAAGCGATGACACGGGCTCTGTCCCTGGCCACACCATGGCTGTGCAGCACACGCAGATGTGCTCGGCACGTCCAAAAGGATAATCCGAAATTCCAGCCAAAAARCACTGGGTTTGTGACAAAAAAAGGCAAAACGAAACAGAGAAGCAAAGGTCGCATATGGTGAAGCCCAATGCCAGACAAGAAGCCAGGACTGTGTGATGGGAGGAGACCTCATGGTGGTGAAGACCTCGGGCGGTGAAGAGCAAGATCCGCCACTCCTCAGCCACCTAAAAGCTTCCTTTTAATTTCCAACTTAAATATATTTAAAGGCAAGTTTCTTCTCACCCTCCTCACAYGCCGTTTGATACCAAGCTGCAAATGAATGACACGTCCTCCTGTCTGCAAAGCCTTTGCATGGAGGGAAAGGGAGGGAAGGGAAGGGAAGGGAGGTCATTCCCGGCCCGTGGCACCCAGTGCCTGCTCCGGAGCCGGATGCGGCCGCCAGGGTGCCCGTTAAAGGGGCTCTTCCCGCAGGGAATTGCTGGGCGGCAGCTCATTAGTATCTCAGCACACCAGAACCGGCGGCTAATTAGGCACGTCCAGCCGAGGGAACATATTCCCTGCGCGCCTTCCCCACGCGGGATGCTCCCAGCTGCAGCTCCGCAGGCGGCCACGCGGGCAGCGCCTTGGGAATGAAAATCCGGAGGGAGCCCCGCGGGGAGCCCGGCACCACCTGCCCGCCGTGCAACGTGGAAGCGCTTGGAACGGCTCCCGCCCGGCAGCCGCGGGAACTGCTCCCGGGGCTCTGGCTCATCCCGAGCTTGCCTGGAGAACGCAGAGGCTGGAGAACGAAGGGGCTAAGGAGCTGGGAAATGGGGAGAATTTCAATAACTTTTTCTGGATAATGCTGGCAGGGGTTTCCTCGCCCTGCCAATGAAGGGGCTGGAAAGGGCACAGTCTGGGACACGTCTGGGGAGACCCACGCGGTCCTCCCAGAGGACATGTATGGACAACCTGGAAAGCAAGAGCCACCACCACAACAGGAGCATTGGAAGGGGTTAGAAACAGGACCTGCTATCCCGASAATTTCCAGAACACCAGTCGAAGCCATCCCAGCACTGGGATGCCCATTGGATGCCTCCTGCTTCACCTTTTCACTGCATAAACCACCAATTTTTCCATTTTGCAACAGTCTWGTATCCAAAAGCTACTCCGGTCCTGGCAATGTTGGTCTAGAGATTAAAAGCTGGAAATGCAGAAGGTGGCTAAGGTGAAGCCTCCRGCAAAACCCTAACGGGAGAGAGGCCTCGACTCGAGCCCATCCTTGCTAGACTCCCTGACATCCGAGTGTTTATCCACTCTTCAGCCGGAAGCTTTTTTTGCAACACAAATACACAAGCTCTGCCAAGTACAAAATTTAATGTGGGAAAAATGTGCCCAAAATKCCAGGAGGAAAAACAAAACCAAACAAAGCGTTTACTTTGGGGCCGGTTCAGCGCTGGAGTCTCTGTTTGATGCCCAGGCCTGGCGCGAGGGCGCCGGTACCCGCCTGGCTCCTGCCGCATCCCTCCCGCACCGCTTTGCTCCGGTGCCCTAGCCTGGGATCAGCTGCTGGCGGAGCCGCGGGAAACGGCCCCATCCGAGCTCCTTCCTGGCACAGCAGCGCCTTGGCCAGGGCTGCTCCTGAGCCTCCGGAGGACTCTGGTTGTCCTCAGTGTTGGTTTTGGAGCTCCAGAAGGGGACAGGGCGCATCTCAGAGCTCGTGCCCGGCTCCAAGCAGCGCAGGGACCACGTCGGGCTCGGGGCTCCCAGCTGCCTGCAGAGGCCAGCACGCAGTGAGCAGCCGTGGGACACAGAGCCTTCCTCRAACCCTTTGGCCAAATACACGTTTGCCAAAGGAGACAGCAGGAAAGACCTGGGCACATCTGTCCAGCTGCAAGTTCTGGTTATTCCAWGTGGAATAACCACTGGCCAAGCCGGGCTGTGTCTGAACCCGGATCTTGCTCCATCCCCAGCATCCAGTCCGCTGGAGACTTTTTTTCTACGGGTTCCATATGGAYTATTTAATCAGCATTTCACTGATGGAGGCTCAGAGGTAATTCTATAGCCTGTACATCAACCGCTGCCCTCCCTTCCCGTGTCCCCCGAGAGCTCTGCCGATGCAACGGGAGTCGCACTGGGCACCGATCCAGCCGCTCCACTGAGGGCTCCCGCTGTGATACTCTTTGTCAAGCCTTTACATCCCATCTGAAAAAACAAAATACAGACCAATTTCTAAGACACAGAGGCAGAACGCAGGTACCAAAGGCACCTCTCCAGAGCAGCCCACTTTGGACCACACATGATCCATGCAGAGCTGCTTTCTGCACCAGTCACACCGACTCGGGGCAGCTCCACCAGAGCTCTAAATYGAGCCGGCGTTCCTCTCCAGCTTCGCTTTCAACAATATTATGCTGCTCCAATATTGCAGTTGCAAACTTGCGCTGACCCTGTCAAATAAATATTTTTCCCAAGGTTAACACTGTTTTAAATTTATCCATTTAATATCCTTCTCTGGAAAACACTGGACAAATTAAATGACTGTAAAATCTGACTGTCTTCCCAATATCTTGCATCCAGATAAACTTCTGCAGCACCCTCTATCTTTCATGGCAGCCTGCCTATATTTCAAAGCAACTAAAATTTAAAATGCTGACTGCACGTTTCAGTATCTCTGCATTAATCACCTCTCCGGATTCAGGAACTCACCTACCTCCAGCAAACGGGCACAAAGGAGCAAGCGGGAGGAAGAAGAAAATGTCTGCAACATATTCCCCTCCAAAAAAGCCATCGACACAGACTTGCAAAGTCCAAAACCAGTGCACTAAGGCTGCTCCTCCTGACTAAGGGTGTGTGACGGATAATCTACCGCTTGCGTCGAGATCGGGCTCAAAGAAGCATTTCTAAATGCCAAACTGAGGCAATTAAGCTGGTGCAAATAAACACTGCTGAGCGAAGTCCGGTGATCCAGAAGCAGCCAGATTAATCGAATGTGACTTAAAAATATTTGAGATTCTCAGCAAGAATTTGGTAGCAGAGGAGAAACACGCTGCGACGGATCGCACTTGTGCAGCGCCCAAGGAAGGCGCTGGGGCACCAAGGGCACTAAAACGTGCTTGTCCAYGGCCAGGGAGCAGAGGAGCGTCGGTGCTGCCGGGAGCAGGGGCAGGAGGAGCCGGCGGCAGGGCCGGCACCGCGGCGCGACGGGGCTGCTCCGGCAGCAGCGCGGCGGGAACCACCCTGCGGAGCGCGCGGAGCGCTCCGGGCTTTACTGGGCTTCCCTCTAGCATTGTGAGAACGGTTAAATATGTCGAGCGTTACTTTGCAAAACCTCTCCGATGAAGCCTCTATAGTCACACGATCTTTCTGAACTGGCCCAGTCTTTTCAATTTCTCCTTGCACTCCGTTTAACTTCCCCCATTTCGGCTGCCTGCCTCTCCAAGCCCGGGGATTTCTCCTCCCTGCAGGGAAGAGGGCAGGCTCAGCACAATATCCACACTAGGGCACTGTGGACACTGCTGCAAGAACGTTACAGACCTTCCCTATTTTCTCACCCGCTCTTTCTCTGGCCTAACGTCTCGCTTGATCTTTTGTGACTGCGGCTGCACATGGAGCAGATGTCTTCATCGAGCTGTCCAGAATGACCCTCGGGTCCTTCTCCCAAGTGGTTACAGTTCATTTAAAACCCAGCAATGTGTGCGAGGAGCTCGAATCCCTCCTTGCCGAGCTCCTAACCTTGCACGTGTCAATGATGACTTTCATCTGCCCACCACGTTCTCCACAGGGCTGCTCCCTATGCCACCATCAACAGCCACCATGGCATCGTCCACATTACTCATGAAATTACTCACAACTTGAAGAGGCCCCCAAGTTCCACCGCAGTTAAGTTAGGGTGAGAAAGAAACAGCCCTAGGGCACTCATTTTGTCTATTCCAGGAGTTTTTCTTCACTATTGGGACTGCAGATGACTCAGAAGCAGCAAAGATGTTTCCCAGGGTCTGAGCATCCTGCAAGCAGGCAGCGGCGAGCGAAGCGAGGCCGGCGTGGGATCTGCTTAACAAGTTGTCAGCCGGGTCCTGCCCATCCATTCTGCCGGGCATAAAGATCTTTGTCAGGAGTCAAAACATGGATTTACACTTCCAGCAGCATTTAAAGATTTCTAACTACCATCCTTTTGTCCCACGGCGTTAAGCACCGATCCAGTGTCACCATGTGACACATGAATGCCCAACACAAGGGAGGGCTGACAGGCAGCAACATTGTAATATGATAATTCCTCTTTGTCCCTTAATCGCCTCTGTTTTTTASAGACTCGATTCACTTACCAACATGTGATCAATCACTGCCTTTTTCAGGAGATAATTTTTTGCCCTCTATCTAAACGGCTCCTGTCAAAGGGAATCCAGGACTAAATTAAAGCTGATATGCTTGTCTCTGCCCTTTTGTTTGTTGACTTCTTCTCACATGCAATTGATTTTAAATAGATTTTTTATGGCTTCCATCACCACTTAAATATATGCATTTTTATAAATCTGTCTCCTTAAAATTGACATCAGCTACATACATGTTTAAAAATAGTTGTGCTCATATTGTTTAACGGGGAGGAGGGATGGGCAAGAGGACACGCTGCTAAGTGCCCGTTTGGGGCTTCTCCCGTGCAAAGGGGATCCATCCTTCACTTGGATGCAACGCTGGAAGGTGACAGTCGAGCTGCACCACCAGGGACGGGGTGAAATATCTGTGTTTTGCTCCACCGGAGATACGCAACCCACCAAGTGGGGGAAGAGGAGGCACTGCCAACATTTGCAAAACCCTGGGAACAGAACGGGTTTTGGAAAGGCAGATAATGGAATGCRACTGAGAGGCGACACAGGGAGGAATAAAGGAATTGTAGCTGTGTGAGAGCGGGTGAAACTTGTCCCAACAAGAACAGCGGGTACCCGGCTCCTCCCAGCACCAGCAGAAGCAACGCAAGGAAAGTCCTTTTCCCTCCTGCTCCGCGGGATCCCGGGGTTTCGAGGGAGATCAGGAGGCGCTCCCTCGGTTCCCTGATTGAACAGCAGCAGATTTTTGGCTGGGCTCTACGCTGTAAATTATTCTAAGAGGTGCCGGCACTTGCCCTGCTCGTGCGCATACGGCACTCAAACCTCAGGCAAGATCATCGCATCGGCGCAGCCCAGGCAGCCCTGCTCTACAAAGAATCATCTCTTCTAATAACGCTCTCTTTTCTTTTTAATGAAAACACCAACAAAATGCTGACCTGATGCCTCTCTCTAATGCAGGCCGTTTCCCCRAAGAAGAAGAAAAATGTGTTTTTATTCTGTGGCTGTAGCCAGTTTCCCCTCAGCAGAGGGAAAAGTGGGAAGGACCAATTCCATGCAGGAGCCWCCGCTCCTTTTCCAAGGGCAAACCCATCCACGGGAGCCAATACGGCACAAATGTATTGAGGAAGAGGAAAAGGGAAAAATATATTTTTTAAAAAAATCATTTTCCAAAACACATTCTTTTACACCAAATGGATTTCAGTGCATTTTGGGGACGACGTCAGATCTCGCCAGCGGCTGCTTTGTGTCTGCTGGCAGGTCGGGAACGCCAGCTCACCCCGTCCGTAGGGTGCCAGATCCAATCTGTTGCCAAGAGACACGGAGCCGCTCTCGGGGAGGGAGAGCGCAGCCCTCGGAAAGGCTCCGAACGAGGACGACCCCGCGGCCAGGGTCTGACTGAGTCAGCAGGATGTCAAGGGAGAAAAATTAACCTTTTGTTGCAGGGCTCCGCGCRGAGCCCTCGCTCCCTTTGGAGGAGCAACGTGCCTGGCAAGCGGTGACCCAAGTGCCTTTCCCAGCCGAGTTCTCCCGCCCAGTTTTGACATCTGCTTTTCCTAGGGAAAGGGCACTTTTTGGGGCTGAATCCTGAGCACCCTCTGAGATGAGGCAGGATCTCAGCACCACCCGGTGCACTTAGTGCTGGGGGTGCCCCCTCCAACTCTGCGATGCAAATGGGGTGCAAACCATGCCCTTGCATTTCCCAGGAATGTCCCCAGGCAGCTGTGGCTGGAATTTGCCGGGCTCCGGCACCACAGACACAAGTCCTCTAAGAAAACAACAACAGGCAACATGGGGTTGCTTTTTAAGGGGTTTTCTGTGCTTCCTCCCAGTTTGTTTCCCCGAAGATAAACACTCAGAAATTAAGACTGCAATTAAGAAATACAGTAATTAGCTGCAATTAGGAATTACGGAAAGAATTGGGGATTTTTTTTTTCCTAACCTGGAACACAAAACTTTTACACTAGGAGCAAAATAACATCTTGAAAGATGGTGAAACTATCACACGTTCAGGTGAYAGGGAGGAACTCTGGGGCTTCGGGATCTGCTCCATGGACACAGGGTCTCAGCTGGTTCCACGGGACGCGAGGCGCGCGGGCAGGCGGACGTGGCATGGGAAGGCGAGAGTTAATAAAACCAGCACAAAGGAGGAAAATACGAGCAGGCATCTTGGCCACGAGGCTGGAGGTGGCCTCAAAGCCGCAGTGTCTCTTCTAATCCCGTTTTCCGTTTCCGGAGCACACTTTAACAACCCCTCCGTGCACGGCAGAGCGACTTGGGCAAAATCCTCTTTTCGGCCCATTTTCCACCCCGGGAAGCAAAACAGGTTAAAAGCAGCGTGGTGGGCCACGTCCCCACTGATCTGATGGCACCAGGCAGAGGATTCCTCGGCCTTGGGGCGAATCCGTCCCATTCTCTGGCACCTGCCACCTCCRATGAGCATCGGGCGGCCGGGCTAAGGGCTCCAAGCCCGTGGCTCTTCAGCAGGGGAAAACAAGGGAAGTTCGATTTTGCAGGGCGTAATTCCCGTTTTTGCAAGCACCAGGATGTGGCTCATCTCCCTAATATGAACATGGAAAATAAATACAACAGAATAACTGCTAGCAACAGCGCCCCAGCCCCTCAGCTCAGCCGCGCTGCCGCTCCRCATCCCTCCGTGCCAATGGGGCTGTAAAAAAGGGCAACAAATTCCAGGCCGAAAATTAGACCCCTAAATCCAAGCAATAAAAATGGTCTAATTTTAATAGCTGCCAACCCCCTGCAGTTCCCACGTGGGATTAGGCAGGGCAGGGAAGGGCTTTCCCARTGCTCTGGTGCAAAGAGCTGCAGCTTCCAACACCGAGGCTTCCTTGGAAGGCAGCTGGCACAAGCGTGGCAAGGCCATAAATATCAAAAATACCAACTGCAGGGACCAAAACCTGCAATCCCACAGAGACAGAGCTGGATTTTGCTAACGGACTTGCAGAATATCAAATCACATCACACCTACCTATCTACACATATATTTTTAAGTATCATTACAATGGCTGGTTAAGTATGACAGAAGTTTTCTGCATCTCAGGGGCATCCTGCAGTCGCCCACGTTCAYGACTGGCAAAGGAAAATAAAGCAGGTGAGAAATACAGAAATCTATGTAGCATGAAATATCTCTAAGAGACTTGTTTAGTGGAATTAACTAGTAGTTTAATAGAAAAAAAAAGCTTGATGTATGAGAGTGCTCCAATTTCTTCATAGAAATTAACATTTCAATCCTGTTTTTATCTAGAAGTCATTAAACTGTGCAACATGAATTATTGGAACTGTAGCAGAGAATTAACTCTATTCATCAAGTAAGTCCAAACAGTTTAGAGTGCATCTGTAATGAAAAAATAGCTCCACATTTCTATCTCTTCTCATTAAAGTAAACCAGTTTTCCCTCTCTCAGTATATAAAACTGTCTTCTCCTCATGTAATTTATATTACCATAAGCCATCTCACATTCTAAACTATTACACGCCTCCAATTAATTTTTGCAGCTTTTGCCTGAAAATTTAATGAGATAGTAGTGTATGAACCTGCTGACTCCAGATTACGTGTGTGCTTCCAATATTAATGTTGGCATAATAAAATAATCCGATACATACTTGATGAGAGCTGCTCACCACTGTGAGTAGTTAAGACGATACATAAGCCAATGCCACCGGTCCCCCCGTCCCCTAGGGATTTGGCTCCTGAAAGTGTCCCAGGATTGCTCAGTTTGAGCCAYGCGGATCAGCCCAGTCTGAGCCCATGGAATCGCAGGGACAAGTGGCAGTGGAAGGAGTTGGGACTAATTTCATCCAAAGTGGAAGGGGATTTTTAAGACATCTCCCCATGCCTCTTGGCTAGGTCAAGGAGAGACCGTGCAAGCCAGAGCATCCTTCACGGTGCATGAAAACGCAAGGGCAGTGCTTGCACATCCACAACCACCTTGCAGAAATCCCGTGACTCTTCCTAACGCTTGCAAAGCTTCAGCAATGGAGTGTTTGCGTTTGTGCATTAAGCAGAGATGGGTTTTGAGTCCCGGGAGTTTTTGCRGCTTGCTTTCTCCTTGCAGCTCGTCTTACAGGGATAACTCTTATCTACTTTTGCAAACTGCTCACCCAACGTAACAAATAACCTGCGCTTTGAAAGGACACACTTTCAAAATCAAAATTCAAGGATGCAGTTATGATATTGCTTTCTGTTGTGACTTCAGTTTTGCTACTGCATATTGTGCTGAACGTGATTCTAATATCTACGGCCCAAGAGAAAAATTGGTRAATGTGATGCTCTCAGAGATCAGACACAGACTTTAAAATACACATTTGGCATGGTTTAACACAGGCCTGAGCTTGTATTTTCACAGTGTTAGGGAATTGTAAGTTGTTTGTGTTGAATCATATATGCCTTGAAAAGGTTAACTTTGCATCAAATTGTGATTAGTGGAGAAGCAGTGTCCAAGTGCTCCAGACAGCCCAGAGAAAAGAGCAGAGTCAAGAGCCCAGGTTCTGCAAAAGTCAGTCCTACCCAACAGCCCGGCTACCCACAGGACCACAGAAATAACCATCCCTAGCAATGCCAGTTAAACTATGCACTTAATGAAGAGAATAACCTCACTAGGCACATACTGCAAGCACGGGAAAGGAGAGAAATTCCGGCTCTAGATTTGGATCTGCCACTTGTCCCTTCTCCATCTCCAATAAAATCAAAACTGCAAAGTCCTTCTTGGGAGAGGAGGCAGGATCTCCAGTGCATTGCCCACTACACCCCACTCTGATAGGCGCAGAGCCCTGAAATTCAGGTTTCTTTGGGATAAAATAAACAAATTGATCTAATAAAAGGATGGAAGAACGGACTGACAGAGGCAGTGGTGAGAGAAACAATATACTGCAGGTAGGAAGGCCAACTATTGCACAGTGTAACAGCTCCCAGTGGTTTCAAATCAATTTAAATTTAAAATAAATGAATTAAATTTGATAATCTCTSATAACACTCAACCTACTTGCTCCAGGGCACTGAAATTCAAATATTCTCCAGTTCTGTCTTTAACTAGTACTACACACAGAGAAAAAGAGTACCGTAACTAAACGCAACTTACCTGGCTTGGGCAACATCCMTCGGCAAGATCACATCCTCACTGCTCAAAGCTCTTTGTTCCTGCAACTTTTGCCCTTTGAAGWCAACCCCTTTCCTGAGTATTTATGGAACAAGCCGTTTTGTTTGTCATACAAGAAACCCACAGATAACAGCTATTCCACAAGTAACACACAGGTGCATATGCACACATATACACATCTATGTATGCTCGCAAACACACTTACTTTCATAAGACATAAAAAGACTCTTAGGGATGCAAGATCATTTTTCTTTTAAAATTCTCTTTCAGAAAATCAATCTTAGGCTTTTTTTAAACACGTATCCACTCATGCCCTTCCACCTCACAACTCCTGCTTGCACTTTTACATGTCAAAAGAAACATATAATTAAATTTAGAGATGCATATATATTTCCTTTTTCTCCTGTCTATTCTCCTTGAACGCTATACCAAATAGCAAATCAAAATCTGCATTTAAATAGAATATTTTTAATGTATGAAAGTGGGCAGCCTGAGGGTAAAGAGGTATTGCATTCGCTCACCATATGCACAAAAATGCATTTAAAATGTGATACTACATTTTAAAAATTTATTGAATATTTTTGTCATTCTAGTACTTTTACTTTATTATAACGAAATCTTTAGCTCTTTAGCTCCACAGAGATTTCCGTATCAAAGCACACTAATAAAAATAATGTGATATTACATCATTTTATCAATTTCATCTTGAGAAGAAAAAGATGATATTCAATCAGTTCTCGTAAGTCACTATCTCTAATAATTCCGGCCATTATTCAGTGCAAAATTCAAGCCGTCTGAATTCATTACCGGAGGCTGCTGCAAATCTGCATTTTTCGACTTTGTCGGGCAAGGCAGCAGTCCAAACTCAGTGACCTGAATCTAACGGCCTTTGAGAGGAGCCGGCCCCGCTCGGCGCTGCTCCCCAGCCYTTGCTTCTTCAACGAGAGGGGATAAAGCCCCGTGGACGCTGACCAGGTCATGACGAGACAACGAGAGCTGCTCGAGAGAGTTGGCCAACGTTGGGTTGGCTTTGGCCAAAGCCAACGAGCAGGATGGTGGGTTCTGCAGATCGAGGGCCCGCTCTGGATGTGGCGCCTGAAGATGGTCTCAGTGACAGCCCCGGCCCTGATCCCAATGGGATGCTCACACGACACCACTCCGGAGGAGGCTCCAAGGAGCAGCCGATGAGCGAGAGCACGCGAGCGCGGAGTGACATATGTTACAGGAGAGGTGTCACATTGCATCGGACAGGCCGCACAGCGACGCGCGCAAACCCGCGCTGACGCTGCRTTATCAGGTCAGCACCTTCCGGACATGGAAAAAAGAAAAGAGCTGCTGACTGCAAAACAATCCAAATGAGAAGCTTTTAAAGCCTTACAAACCCTCTCCGGCTTATCAAGCGCTAATGTCACACATGACGCCAGCCTGGGTGGAGGTGGGACCATTACGTGACTCATGAGCTACTCAGCAGATCTCTCCGTTGGGGGCATCCTTATCCTGGCACCCCACAGAGCCCTTCTCCCCCATACTAGGGTCCCTCCTCTTCAGCCTTCGTCACGGTGCAGTCCTTGGACCAGCCACCCAAGGAGGTTTCTTGCTCAGCAAGGAGCACACTTGGTTCCAAAGCCTCCGAGTGCACGACCATGAGAGCTCCTGAACAGGAACACGCATTGGAGAGTATGAAGCATTTTCCAGAGATCTTATCTGGGAAAACTGGACTAAAATAGCACGTTATTTTAAATTAAAGAATATTTTGCTGCATGACAAACTGAACTTCTTCCTGAAAAGTTCCTTCCAGCAACGCACACTCCATGSCCCCTGTGTGATCTAAGTGCCCTGACCACTAGCTCTGCAGGAATCACAGYGTCCTGGTCCAGCGGTCAACCTGGTCCAACCTTGAACAAGCTGGTTAATATGTCTGTACTGCTACAATTACACTGGTAACTCTGATCCTATTCGCACTGAAGCCTCTAGCAAGTGCTCTGGTTGAACAAATCTGCGCTAGCTTCCCAACACCAATAATGTATTTTAGCATAACGCTATCTCCTCTGGAGCTTCTGCTAATGAAAAAAAAGGCTTAAGTGAAAACAGATTAACTGCACCCCAAGGAACACTGATGATGATGACGACATCATCCTCCCATTTCTTCGGTCTTTCAGCAGACACCAGCAGAACATCCACCGAACGCCCACCACACGATGCCACCAGAGCCAACAACCCTAACATGCTTTGGCTAGTCCAAGAAGCAAGTCAACTAAAGAGCCTCCCATCCCTAGGACCCAGTGGGAACCATCCCTGGGACACAGTGGGAACCATCCCTGGGGCCCTATGGGAACCATCCCTGCTTTTGTCTTGACAAATAAATCCACCACCAATAGACTCCAGGGTTTTTCTGGGGAAATATTACAGTCCATTCGTATTTATATACTCATGCATGTGCAAAAGCAAGCTCAGGCTAGCAAGGTGGAAGCTAATATTTGAGCTAGCAGACGAGGCTGTTGCAACGCCAAACCAAAATGGAAATGAGCTGWTGGTAGCGAGCAATACATTGTTTTAACACGTTATGATATTTATAAATRTATGAAGTTTAAGTAATCAGATGAGAGAGGGTTGCTTTTCATCTACTGCATGTTTATTATTCCTTGCACATTAGCACTTTTTCCCTCAAATGTTGTCTCTTCTGCCATTTATAATTAATTTTAACAGCTKCTGCAACTTATCCCACAGGTTGTTGCTGTTTCTTTTAAACAGCGTGCTGCTGAGAAATTGATTTGTTTGCTCCGTATGCCTACAGAAATCACATTATGAAATATGCATAAATGTCACTGCTTGGGCTGCTTCGGCGCAGAACGCGCGCTCGCTCCAGCGGGGAGGAGGAGGAAGCAAGCACCAGCATGGAGGAAGGCAGCACCGAGTCCTGGCTGAAAGCGGCTGCCCCAGCTGGGCGCTCGCCTTCGGGCAGCCCGTGGCCACGTGCCGCAATACAGAGAAACAGTAAAATGCACRAAACGGGCTTGTTTGGCACCAGAATGATGGGAAGTGGCACACGTGCTTGCCTGTCCCTTCCATGTGGCAGCAGCAACGGAAGGTCCACGCRGTCCATGGGGTTATCCAGGTCTTGCCGACCGCATCCGAGACAGCCCAGCTGGCAAGAGCGGATTTGGGATTTGGAAAAAGGGGGCCACAACGTGATCCAGGGCACGATGCAGCGTGGCCCCAGAGCCCACGGGGAGCCCGTGAGAGAGGAGCCCTCCCGATCCCGCGATTCCCGGCGCGTCCGTGCGAGCATCCCGCGAGCCTGCTGGGCGCGGGGGCAGCCGGCGACGGGAGGCAGCTTTCCCGCGCTATCTCCTACCACCCGACACAGTGAATGACAAGTTCTGCAATGCAAACCAGATATTTTTCTCRGCGACTTCGTTAGACGCATCGCTCTCCTGTATCATTACAGGGAGCTGTCACAACAGCCTGGTGGCAAAGCTCTTCCCTARGCTTGCAGGAGTACAAATTGTCACAGGATAAAGTAAATTCCATTAACAGCTACACAGTCATTATTTTGCATAATAAAAGTAAAGGCTCTTTACTTGTGATCTATGTATTTACTACCGTCTAACCAACAAGCACTTTCCCTTTGCTGTTGCCTTTGTTAAAATTACAAGATAATTGGTTGCTGTTGCAGATATTAATGTGTGATAACAAAGTGCCGAAGGCAGGAAATTTGAAGTCGCGGTGAAGCAGCATCACTGACAAAGCAGCAACTCCTGTTCCTGGAGGATTAAGCAAAACCAAAGCAAAGAAAATAGTAATTTGTCATTGCTATCAACACAGACATTATTTAAATTAATCATATTGGAAATTGTGTGCAAGACATTTTCAAGCATATTTCTCTTTGCTTTGGACAGCATGAAAAGCAGCAGAGAAATGAGGCTTTTTTGATGCAAGGTCCCAAGGAGGAGCAAAGGATCGCAGTGACAAGTCCTAGGACAACCTCGGTTCCTTCTCTGCTCCACGAACAAACGTATTCCTAGCCACAAGGCTTTGAGCAAAAAAGGAATGACTTTGAAATAAACTGAGCTTCTCAATAGTTAGAGAATAATTGTCTATACATTCAAAAAAAAAAAAAAAAAAAAAAGCTCCGCATTTAAAGAATACATCAGTTTCATTCGGAAATACAAACAATTCCATACACAATGCTCTGCTCTCCCCTAGTTTGCATACAGTCCTGCTAATGAACAAAATGCAGCTTAAAGTCTCAGCCACGACGAGCAATTTGGAAACTCGCTATTCATAAATATCATGCCAATTGAAGCAGGCTGTTTTAAGGGTATTATATATTATTTATTATAATTCAATCTGTCATGAAATTAAGCAAATTGAGCCAATTTCGGTATGAGCACTGAGGGAAGAYAAGATTACATTCAAATTAATAAAGCCGCTTTTCCGTAAAACGACGTCATATGATATAGTTTGTTTAAAAACCAGCCCATTAACAGGAAAAAAATCCGTTTTCCAGGCCTATGCCACCTTCTTTCACCCCATGCTGCCTCATCCAAGCAGGGAGAAGGTCCCAGACGGGACCTCCATGCACCTACCATTGGTAGAAGAAGAAACCAGCCCCTTAAGCAACCCCAGTTGATGTTTGTTCCCTCTTGGAAAGAAAAGGGAGAACAGAAAATGGGACTCTTTGGCAAACCCACCCCAAAAACGAACTAAAAAAAAAGAAAATTCCAGCAAATGTTGCTGTTAGATTTGATACCAACTGTTAAAAGCCCCAAGAAGGGTACGGCTTCAAGATGCATGGACTGAAGACCCAAACACACACAAAAACATCGGTGTATCTGCCTTTATAAAAGAATCCTTTCTGCTCATTCACTTTTTAGTTTTTTAATTATTATTCTGTGATGGACACGATACCATTAATTTAATTTCAACCTGCATTTCCTATTAGTATAATCCACTGAGTTATCTCTATAGCAGGAGCAAAATCACTTTACGGTGAGCTATATCACTTTAGAGTTAATTACATGTATTTTGGTTTTGATAAATGAAAATACGGGGCATGATTAATTGAAGGACAATCAATACGATCCAGCTATTAGACAGCTTGATGAGGTATCCAAAGTACACGTATAATCTATAGTAATCAGCTAATTGAAGACTACCGACTARAAAGATTTTAGGAAATCCCAGCCTCAGAATGAAAAAATTTTCTATTAAAACTGATGAGGAAAAAGTAGTCACAAAAAGTATAAAGATCTTGCAGCTTAAGGCTGACTTTTGGGGGTTTCTTGAACAAAATGTTTGTTTTAGTAGCTCAAAACCACTGTCTGCGATAAAATATTGAAAGCAAAACGAACCTGGTCAGTTAATTCTGAAGCGTGTTACTTACTTACTCTCACCAAACTCCTTTAATTGTATTTTTCTAATGCTTTCTGATTCCTGGAGCTGCCGGAGATTGTTAAATAGTTTCATTAAAAACMCTCTATTTGTCTTGGTTTAGCCACACACCAGATCAAATTAAACAGTCAAACAGGAGAACAAATGAACCCTTTCCATCTCTTTTGACATGAAACCGAGTGCGCAAAACCGCCACGGAGCGACGTCGTGTCAACGCTGGGAAAACGCCGGGTAGCTCTCGGCTCGCGCGCGAGGATGGGGAGCCCAGACAGAGCCAAGCAAAAGTATTGCCCCTGTTTAGGAAAAAATCAAAGTGCAGAATGCAATCTGTAAGGCCCTGCTATGCAAGTACTATTAGCATAAATGCTGACAACTGTTAATCTACTGTAACCCTGATGAATGGTTGCAGTTGTCCATTAATACCAGGCATTTTAACTTACTACTAAAATTGATTAGTCAGTTAAGAATTCAATCCTAATGTTCAATAAAACTGCACTTTCTCCGCAAATGCAATATGAAATGAGGTGATGCATTAAACAGCACTCACATATATTACACGGTGTGCAGTACAAAGAGGGAAAGCGCGGTGTAATCTGCATTATTTGAACCGTTTCGAGCAAGCTCACGGCTGTAATGGGTGGTGGGCAGTGCTTCTGTGCCACTTCTCCTTGGAAGTCTCCTGAATTTATGTGACATGTGGAAATTCCAAGTAAAATTGTGATCCTGAAAGCAGAGCAGCAGGTTGCACCAGCACTGGGGCTCAGACCGGAGGGAATGTGCAAAAGCAAAGCTGCACCTGGAGCGAAGGCTTCCTTCAGGTTGGTCTCGAGTCACCTTAAAAAACTACTTGCCATCCCCCTAAACGCCAGCCTGCGCTTATCTCCCTTTCCCAATCAATGACTTGGGTTGCTATTATTATTTTTCCAAGCTGCTTCCCTTGGCAGTCCTAACTATAGTCCTCACATCCACAGACAGCAACAGGCAAGCAAGGCGGCAAGTGTCAGCTTGTTGCAACACTTTTTTGCCTTAAAACGTAATCCAAAGGTACAATATTTCACACAACATCACACTGGTGCAGAGCAAGCTACAAGCCACCAGCGGCTCGTGGTGCCACAAACACAGATCTAGCCGGGCTTCTGCTGCAAGCTGTTYTTTCCAGGGGGAACTTTGCCACGGATCCTTCCAAGACTCGGAGCTGGCATTTTGCACCCAGGTATCAGCACCTGAGCTGCACTGGCCTGGAAGAGAGGATCATGCAGGGACCGAACGGGAGCTGAGTAGCTCTCGATGCCTTGACTGGCACATGGAGCCAGGAGCAACCCAAGAGTGTTTCTCCTCGGCAAAATTCGGGGTGATGGTGTTAAATGCAACATAGAAAACAAGATACAGCAAGGAGTCATTTGTCGTAAGAACTTTTAAAACCCTCTTCAAATAAAACTTAGACAAAGCACCTGTTTTGTAAACAGGTAAAGCCAGTGAAGTATTTTCTAGGCACTTTTTGCCAGCTTTTCTAGAGACATGAAGTTAATTCTAGGCACAAAGGTTGCACTGAGGTGGATTTGGGATTTCTGCCCAAAGGCACCCTCAAGAAAGCTGAAGTCCCTTAAATGTCCTACAGAGAGGACTCCCACTCAGCCAAGGATGAAGGCCACCATATTCTTTGGCAGAGAGCATCAAAACTCCAGCTTTAAGTTCATGCCTTGTCATTGCACTGTCCACAGATCTGTTGGCATTCTCCCCAGGACCACGCACCAGCTGCCATTGCACGAGCTACAGGAGACCCAAAATACAAGCTCAGACCTGCATCCAAACTCCCATGGAGATCCATCACTCATTTTTTAAAGAACAGGCAAGCTACATGAGGAATGCCAGAATTTATACATGTATGGCCTTATACACAAGAGCCTATAAACTACCAGTATTTTCAGTCCGAACTATGCTTTCCATCAATCCCTTATGCTTATCTCTAATGTAATAATTGCAAGTGGTGGAAAAAAGTTTCTCACTCAGAGGTAACCTTGGTGGGATGCTCACATCAGTCTCCCTTCTCTTTCTTTTCCGCGTTTCATCACAGAACACAAAACTCCTCCTATAAACCTCTTCACATTTGAAATACCAAGTATTTCGTACTACCTCAGGGACCAGGCAATAGTTGGGGACATCTGAATTTACATGCACTGCCAGCACCCAAAGAAATGCTTTGTTTTGCTCTCATTTGTGAGGTTACAACCCCAGGTGTCGTGGCTCTTTCTATCTCAAGTGTCTGGGTCTCAGTGCAGGCTACTCAGGACAATACTAGACCTTTGCCGTTGGGACCTCTGTCCAGAACAGGTTAATTACAGCCCAGCAATGGAACCAATCAGCCCTTTCTTGCTGATGGACTTCACTCCACCCTTTGTTATCTTGGCCTCGCTCCTGGCATTCACGTCATGCCAASAAGGACAGCCAACCATGGTGGATTAATCACGGTGGGTCAACCACAGTGGGTCAACAATGGTGAGTCAACCGTGGTGGGTCAATCGTGGTGGGTCAACCGTGGCTACATGAGTGCACGGAAAGCTTCCCCTGTTTACAAGCCACATATTCCACTGGCGTCGTAATTCCAGCAATTCCCAACAATCCCGTGACACCCTCCTCTGCACAGCCCTTTAAGAGCAGTCATGTCCATTGGGTAACCCTTTAAGTACTAACACATGGGGAGAAAACGCCTAATAGCTGAATATTATTGTGTGCATGTCTGAAACACCACTCCACAAGGCCTCTCCTATAAAACATTAAACCTGGTTAACAGAAGACATTTGAGCAGAATCAATTAGGTTGTAATAAGTCTTCATACTGAAAGGAGTATTTTGAAACTGAAAAGTCTATGTTGTCACAACATAACTATTTACATATTCAAAAGCACATTTTGTGTAAAAATACATTACAGAAACAATACGTATGAATGTAAAATTAGCATTTATGCAGCAAAACACTTGAGAACTAATTCTTACCATGCCTGTAGATAGCCAGACTCACAGCATTAGACTAAAGGTCCTATCAACACTTCATTATAAACGTCTCCCTTTATACTCTGGGAATTAGAAAAATCTTTGCCTAGAGGGGATTGTTTTCATAAACTCCATGCATTGGGGTCTCAGTGCAGCAGGAATGTTTATGGAAAATCTGAGATTAGAACATTTCCAAGCCGCCAGTTTCAAGYTGCACACATGGAAAGCCATAAATAGAGAGGAAAATATGTGCATAAAAACCTGAAGAAATAACGCATTGTGCAAAAAACAAAGCTGTCACTTACAATGGAAAATGAACTTTTTTTTTTTTTTTTTGATTTGATTAAAAACGCTCCTTTACTATGAAGCCACTCTGCTTTGCTGCTAGACTGCTGCACGCTACAACTTTTCTCGAGGCTCCACGGCACTGGCTGCAGTTGGGACACCCAGGCAAGCCTTGGAAAACGCTTGGAAACCAGCAAGACTCAGCTCCATTGGCACATGCTTGACTGCCTTTCTGCTCCAGCAACAGCAGCCAGGGCAGATACATCCCATTTAGTGGCCTCATGGTCACTAAAATCAATGGAAAGAGAACGGGCTTTGCTAGGTGCTCCTGGAGCCACAGGGAGCTGCCCAAGGAACCCCTTGGAGCTGTTGGATGTCGTTGTTGAAGGCAAGACCACCATCAAAAGCCAGGAAGGCCATTTTCCTTCAAAATTAAGTCCTCAGGACATGATTATTCCAGGGCAAGCCCTGTTCTTGCAGCTCAGAGCTCAGGGAAACGGAGGCAGACGACTGCGTTTCTCCGAAAATCCTGCTGACGCAGCTCCCTCTTCACCCCGTCTCACGTCGGGCTCGGAGGCGATGAGTTATTCCAACAGCATGACAACGACTATGCAGAACGTCAAAGAGGTCCCTTTTAGCGGAAGCTTTATTTCAGCAGTATATTCCAGGGGAAATATGCAACTTAACGCTGCAACATATTTCATACCGAAATGGGTCGTAAAAAAAATGAAAAAACTATAGACTACACATTTCCCCTAAAATGTAGAGGAGGAGAACACTGAAAATCTGCATTGTTTACTACTTTGTCTTTCACAGGGTCTCTATAAATCTGCTACATTTGAAGCATAAATACTGCTGGATCAATAAAAAAAAAGAATATTCCCAAGTTTTTTTTTCTTTAATATAAATATAACATATATTCCTATTCCAGGCTGTTCTCACCAGCGCAACTTACAGCTCCACCCTGCCATAGACAAATGCAGCAAAAGTTCCTGAGCTTGCTTTTGACCCCAGCATGGGGATCTTGGTGTCCATCAGGCTGCACACAGGTGCTCTGAAGCCCAACACAGWGATGCTGAAGTCCAGGGTACACACTCACCACACGCCAATACATCCAAGACCTACATGCAGCYACTGTCCCAACATATCTTAGGCCAGACACATTTCCCCGCTATGGAAATTGCAAACCAGGAAAGAAATATTCTGTGTCCTTCTCAGTGCCCACTTCAGATGGTCAATCACACATGTTATAGCTTGATTATAGCTGCTAGATTATTCGCTAAACCTCTCTTACCCTTTAGCAAAAAATCACAAAGCTGAAATACCCAAACTCTTCCAGATCTCCAGGTTCACCCAAGAATGTCTTCCTCTTGAAAGGATCCTCTTACGCTACGCAAAAGTCTCCTGGACTACTGAACAACAACAAGGGTACCAGAACCATGCTTGAGTTGCTTTGGGCTTGGCCATCCCCAACAAGAATACAAACACATATATACAGGAGAGGCAGAAGGGGTGGGAACAGGAAAAGAAACTAGAAGGTATACAGGATCATGAGAACCTGAACTAGCTCGTGTGGAGGACTTGGGATAGTTCCTCCTGCCACAGGACGGATGTACCTGGGCACTGTCCACATTTCAGCTCTCCACCTCTCCAGGCTCTCCTGGTACTCATATTCAGGCAGATATGACATAACATTTTGGGCCTTTTTTGTGCATTTGGTCAGCCCGAACTCATGGAGTTTGCAGACATCAAAAGAAAAACCAGGTAAAATAGCTCAATCCCCGATTTTGCTTTTCGGAGGCTGATTCCTCCCCTTCCTCTCTAGACATCCACTGATCTCAAACCAGGTGATTCAGGAGCTCGCCCATGAGCACTGCTGACCCTTCTCTCTTGTTAAGTTTCCCACCCTTGAAGCCAGTCCTCATAGCCTGCTGGTCAACAGTGCTCATCTTGCCCAYGCCACATCCCTGGGCATCCTGGCAGGAGGATGGTTGGATGGACATCCAGACGGATGTTGGATGGATGGGCCATCCAAGAGCCCTCCACCACCTGACCCAGGAGGTGAGTTCTGGTCCCACCACACCAAGAGGCCTCCTTGCACAGGGCACGATGGGTTGAGGTGGCAGATGGCACGTGCAGCAGTGAAGTTGCACAGCTTCTAGAAGAGACACAGGGGAGCTGAGCGAGTCAACATGAAGCCAGGGACTTCTGCAAAAACCTGAGAAACGGCTGAGCAGCAGCTTAGCCAAGAGATTCAGCAGTTCCCCAACTTTGCTAAGCTTTGGAGATGGTAAAAAATGTAACAAGTGAGCCTCTTGCATGAATAAAAAATTACATTTTACATAAATTAAATATATAATTTGATTAAACATGTTTATGCCTTTTCAGTGACATTTAGAATAGGAAGTATTCATTTTCTGTTTTGAAAGGAAAAAAAAAAACTCTTTCAAATGTAATTTGAAGCTGTCAAACCAATCTTCTTTACAGATCTTTTAAATGTCACATACCTTCGAAAGGGGATGGCAGAGTCCTTTTAAACATGCAATTGCAAACGGCCCAAGCAAAATCAAGAATTTATTAAAATATGCTACTGACATTTATACTGATTAAGTATAGCCCTTTCCCTACTCCCCCTCGATAGAGTCCCTTACAAAAGATGTGTCACAACATCTCATATTGATGCTGTACTCGCTATAATTCCCGAACACACAAGCCCTCTTTGCCGGGCGCCACGCGCAGCGCGGACCAGCAAAACCCAGCTGCAGGAAGAGAAGCTGCCTCTTGTTTTGTGCGCAGCCTAATAGCAAACCGGGGCTGCTCTACATGAGGAATTGTGCTTTTTAATGATTTCTTACCAGCAGGCCTGAAATTTATAACCAAAAATATTAACTGCACTTACTTTAAATCAAGTCGAGCACTATACCTAATGGCTTTAAATGGAGGAGTGTATTAATCATAAGCATAAAGAAAAGCGACTGCAACTCATTCCAGACAACTTTACATTAGCAACCGGAATGGTTTTGTTTTATAATCACAATATCTACTCTTTGACTGTTTGTTATTCTTCCCAATTAGAGTAATATTTCTTCCTTTTCTGAAGGAACAGCAAAGAGGGACAGAGGAAAAATATTTCTACCGGTGAACATTCAAGAGCAGAAACTACAGGAGCTCCTGATCTCAAGCATTCCCCCCYGGAACATTTTAGGGTCGCTTTATTTTTCCAGAAGACAAAGAATTTAATCATTATTTGCTCTCCCTCTGTCACCAGCCCAGTGACCTGCATGGCACAACTCTCATCAGCATTAATGGAAACCCCCACTGCAAATGTTCTCCCAGGAGGCAACATTCAGAGCAAGGCCGTGGGGGACAAGCATGCTCAAAATGGAAAATAAAATATAACTCCCATCTCTTGCTCCCATTGAGAGGAAAATGTAGTGAAATGCAGTGGACTAAACCCCATCTCCTCTTTGTCCTCGATACTCAATGGAAGGAGGCGTGTGGTAGGTGTTGCTTGACGAAGGGTTGTTGCTCTTGGCCCATACAGACGTCACCCCAACGCACGCCGCTTTCTGCTGCACGGCCCAGCAATCTGCAGCCGCCTCGGTGTAAATCACCATCGCCGCTAAGCCTGGCTTACTTACAGCTTACGCTCGGTATCTGAAACCAGCAGATTACTGCAGAACACAGGCCAGTGCCRGGCAACGGGGACACAAAACAGCGGCTGGCAGCGGGCTCTGCCGCTCGCGGCCAGCGCGACTCGCCCTCAATTAACCGGCGCCACAAATCAGGGTCTTCTGCAGGGCTCGTGCCCGGCACCCGAGCTGCCACCATCTCGTGCSACCGATGATTTAATGCAGCTGAGGATGGACAACGGGGAGGACCCATGTGGAAGCACGGCCATGAGCACCAGCAGCAACGTGAGCCTCTTCCTTCCACTATTTGGCACCGTGGCAATTCATCAAATCACGAAGGCTGCCCCTGCTCGTGGGGTCGAACAACTCTTGCAACAGAAATATCCAAGACAGCTGAAACTCAAACAGCTATTTTCTTTAAACTGGTTCTAAAGAATCTAGGTGCTGTCGTTGAGACCAAATTTGCTGATCTGCAACTGCAGATTACTGCTAATTTGCTGATCTGCAACTGCATCTGCTCTTTTCATGTGGAGATCATTGTGACAGTCTGGGATGTTCAGGTGTAGGGGAGGTGACACCCAGATCAGGAGCCTGAARCTGTGAACAGCGTGTTTTTGTAGTYCAGCATTTCTGAAGCATTTGTCTCACTCAAASTGTCTTAAATTCAGATCTGTCAATGCATCTGAGCCAATATAAAGTAAATAAATAGGAAGAAAAAGACTTAGCTTTTCAAACACTTAAAAAATTTTCCAATGAGCAACTGAGATTTTGATAGATGGGAAAAACATGCGCTGCTAGGAAATAAAACTTTCCTGGTGTAAATCAGCACGTCCCTATTGCCTCCAACGGAGCAGCAGCAGATTGAAACAGCCGAGGGAGGCCCCAGCAGCAGAATTACGGGATTTAATAGTGAAATGGTAAAGGGGATTTGGGGCAAAAAGCCCATTTCTGAGAGGCAGTTGTGCAGAAATTCAACTTTGTCGAGTTAGTCTCAGGGACGTGATGACATGAGCCAAGGATCCTCTCACTCTCCTCAGATCTCCTTCTTGGTTAAGTTTCTGCAATCCTTCTGCATATGGGTTTTCCAAGGGGCATTCCCCCTGGAAGAGTCTGTCTCATTTACAAGCACCCTCCTAACATCTCCAGAGTGTTTTCTTCCTCATGCCCAGCAGTCCCACCTCCATGTCCATCTCCATCTCCTCCAGCACCATCATTCCGAGCAGTGTCGGCAACTCCCAGCAACTCCCACCCCTGCATTCCCAGCAGAGCCCCTATTTTCCCTCCCTGATCACGGTACTTGCTCTATTTGTGGAAGAGTAGGAGGGAAAGCCAAGGAAAGAATAATATGTGGAGTCAGTTATTTAAAAAACGGGCATTATGTAAACACAACACACACAAAACTAGAGTGTCTGATTATGTAAGCAGTTCTCCTGCCATAACATAACACAATTAATGTGAAAAACACGGGGATCGTGTTCTTTTTCCAAGGCAAAGCGAGCGGCGCTTTTATCTGTTTGCTTGGGGTTTGGATCGCCGCCGTTTCCTGCATTCCACCGCCGAAACTTAACACCAGCAAATCCCAGCTCCGGTGCTTTTTATTCTTCTATGTGTTTGCTCTATTTATTTATGTAGCTAACCTGCATGAAAGGCCATAAATCGCTCTGCTACTTAAGTCACAGGGGGAATTCCTTTAAGCATATAAATAAAAACCTGTAAAGAACTTGCTGCGGTCTGCAACGCATTCACTTTCATCCCTGCTTTTATACTGATCTTCCAGGTGACAAATCAAATCAAGTACCCCAAATGCAATTATTCCTTTGTGGTAATCACCTGCTTACAATGCACCTGCATTTCTTCCTTCTCAAACCTAAACTCAAAGCTAAACCACAGAGGCTTAAGTAGATGGGGAGGGAGAGGAGGAAAGGTGATGAAGCATTAGTAACTCAAGGCAGTACATGGAAATACATGGAAATCTTTGTTTGTGAAAATGCTTTTTAGGACACGCTCTCATCTGGACCAGAAAAGTAGAAAGAGTCAAGGAAAAAACATGGTCAGATACACAGAGTCCTGCACAACTTGGTCCCCCATCCTCACCTTCCACATGCAAGCACCTATAGAAAGTCTTCAAAAGCGTGCAAATTTACAACACTACAATAATAAACTATGCCCTGACACCTAGACATCAACAATTAAAAGGCTCAGCTGTTTAGACCATAATAAGAACAATTCTGACCATACTAAAAAACTTCCAGTGTAACAAAAACCTTGCATAATTTCTGCCAGCATCTTCAACTGAATTTGTTCAAAAGAGAGACTTAACCTGGTGTCTAACTGATACTTCGCCAGTGTATTAATATCAGTTTTGTACCTGTTTTGTGATTTTGGAGATCCCCCCGCAATGCCACGCACGCCCAGCTGGGCTGTGCCGAGGAAGCCCGTGTTCCAGCAACGCAAAGGGCACCTGCCCACTGCCAGGCCTAAAAGAGCCTTGGGACACAGCAGCAGGAGGCCTTCAGCCAAAAGCACYTCACCTGGATACGGCAGGAAATCTCAAAATTTCAGCTGCATGCACCAGGCGCTCCATTACATGCATATTTTGTTTGATTTACTGCTCTGCAACACTTTTCTTCAATCTCTCGAAAGTAATTTTTTCTGCAAAGCGTAACTGCCTAATTGGCAAGTGTACAAAATATAATTACACCGCACACAAGTGACAATATTGCTTATGGGAATATCACTGTTGATGCATTCTGCTTTATTTTGTGTTTAATCTCTATTAAGAGATCTGCACAAAAATAGCTAGGCACTCCCGATTTTATAAACACGACGTGTCACTCAGTCATCCCTGCTCCCAAACACAGACCAAGAGCAAGAGCAGGCAAAGAGAAAATCCTTCTCCTCGTGGAACACGTGAAAGCTGGTGGCAAATCCCTGCTGCAGCCGTGCGCTGTCCTCGACACAATGAGCCTCAACTGTGTCTGCACCTACACGCGCAAGCTGATGCACAGGCCAGAAACGGGTCCCACTAACCACTGCTGACGTGTTTTAAGTGCCTTAACGGTTTATTTCATTTGCTTGAGTAATGAGATTAATGTGATGTTTGTTTAAGCTCAACCATACACCGCCAAACATCTAAATGTCCTTAATTCAGGGCATTAGCCCAAGCTTTGTTGCCATGTGAACTCGTTTCACCATGGTGCTTTTAATTCCACCAACTCCTTCATATTTGCAAATGACCCACCAAACCACCTGCTATCCAACCATTCCATGTAGCTACAGCTTTCTTTGCAGCAAGTCTTTCTTGCTGTTACTTCCCCACAGTTGTTTCTTCTTTGCTTATAGTGGTAGATCTTCAAGACAAATTTGCACGTAAGGTGCAATTGGTTCCAACAATAACACAAGCAACACACATAATGAAGTTCAAAATCTGAGCTTGACCTCTTCTTTCAGTTGTTTGCGTTCAGGTCTAGGTTCTTCTTGGGAGTTCCCCATCAAGGCTGAAGTTCCTCTGAAATACAAGGGCAGCTAAGAAGGGTTTTAGAGTCTGAGTAAACTCYGCACAACTGCTAACGCTCACAATTAATCAAGAAAAAAGACATTCTTCTTTCGCTTTCTTCCTGCATTCAAATTAACCCACATACTGCCATAACAAGGAATGCGGCTCTTGCTTATTTCTTAGTAAGTACCTGGAGTTGACCCTACTACTTGCTCATGTGGATACAAGGCATTTTTGAAGGTTTTCACTGACCGAGGGGGAAGGATGAGAAATTTGAACTCTACCATCTTTCTCAAGCACCACAATCTACAAGTCACATTCTGCAAACTCCACCTGCAGATGCACATCACCTCTGTGCCAACCATCATCCTAAGGGTATCTGCAGTGCTGGTGCTTGGGACCTGCATGTGTTGGGACACTTTCACGGAATGAGAGACATCCGTGGATTCTGAGGGTGGAAGAGGCTACAGCGATTCTCCAGACTGACACAGCAGCTTACTAAATTAACCCTGCCGTTAGGAACCGTTCTTCTCTGAGTGACTTCCAAAGATCCAGAAGCCACCAGCACCCCCAGAGGCTGCTCCAGCGTAACTGCCACCAGTGCCAAAGCTGCGCACCTTCATCCCAGCCTTTCTCCAGCTTCATCTTCCAGCTATCGGCTCTTGTTAAAGCTCTGTCTCCTAGACCCAAGAGCTCCTTATTATTCAATTTATTTTCCCCATGACAGTGCTAATTGCCTTAATCAATTTACCTTCTAACTCTCCCCTGGATAAGTTAAACAGATCTCCCATCAGAAAGCCACTTTCCCAGCTCATTCCTTCTCCAGCAGCTCTCTGGAGACCCCCTTGGAAACTCTGCTCCCCTGGCCAGACCCGAGCCGTGGTGCCAAAGCCAGACCTACCCGCCAAGGCCAGCGAGGATGGTCCAGACCTTTGGCCATCAGGCGCTCTGCACGTGTGCCCGTGGCTCCCGGGCTCTCCGGTGTCACATCCCGCACTATTTGCTCTTCAATAAGAGAAATTCATGGTCAGTGTACGACAAATACCACCTGCCCGCATCCCATGGGATGAAGGGCTTTCATCAGCGCTTGCTCCGTCCCATTGCCCATCGCCCGCCTGCCCACAGTGACACCGCTGGCACTGGTACCTTATGGCAGCCCAGTGACAAGCGCGGCAAACAGCACGAGGATGGCAGCGAATGCCCCGGGAGCCGGGTACCAACAGCAGCCTCCGGGTTTCCTCCTGCTTTACCACTGCATTTTGAGACCTGACAACAAGCCGGGCTCAACTCGGCCACACTCTCGTGCATCCTGAGCCAAAATGGTTGAGTGGTGCCAAGCTGGACTTAGTGCACGATTTTACATGGATAAAACCCACACAGCTACCTATAGCAAGCATATATTGAAGGGCTTTAAATGAAAACAGTTTTTAAAATCTGCCAGAGATCCGGGGTCCATAAATGCACGCTGGTGGAGATTAAGTGCACGGCCGTCCTTCACTTCTTCATTAAATGAGTCTCATAAGAACTAATCGAGTCGTTTACCCAGCACTTACATTAAGCTGGCAGATCGGCACTGCTCAGCGCATGCTGCTCGCTGCTCTTCTCTACTAATTCAGCCTGAGCACTGCCACTGTCTTCGGGGAATGCTCCCRCATTCCCAGACTCGGAAAGCAGCACTAGTGGCTCGGGGAGCTCCCCGGCCAGGGCCCACCTTACTTCACAGTGAAGGACACGGAGTCGAGGAGCTACAAGAGTCTGATCAAGGCACGTGCTATCTGAGCACATTGCCAACCTTATCATCAAAAAAAAACCTATTTAATATTTTTGCTTGTTCTACTGCTCTCATCTAGTAACCTAGTTTTGTTTCTAATGCATTAGAGAAGCTGTTTGTTGTTCTTACAACTGCTGGCCACAGTTCCTCTTTGCATTCCTTTGCTTCTTTTAGCAGGCTTTAATTTCTATTCATCACTGCTTCCACTCAGAGTTGCAAGCTCTGGCTATGCTGAGTGGGCCAGAGAATACATTTCCCTCCATTTACAACATTTTAAAGGACAGTCCAAAACATGGACAGGACTGGAGACGCCTGCAGGCCAAGTGCATGAAGAAGAACCTCACTGACAGCTTCGGATCGTGGTGCAACAAGTCCGCAGCGCTGCTCTGTGTGCACAGCCCAGCACGAGCAACCACCCAGCTGCTCACCAGCAAGGGACACGGCACGGCAAGCAGGGCGCTCCGATGCAGCAGAACCAGCACAAAGACAGCACAAACTCTCCAGAAATACACTGTGCTGTCRGCAGACAAAAACTCCATCTGTGTTTTATCTCCCAAGGAAACTTTTCCCCTACGTCTCCTACTTCTGGCATTCAACCTTTGCTTGTTTGGATGGATATAGATTTTTTGCTCTTTGAACAATGCAGAGGAGAAAAACACACCAGGATAAAACACTTGGCCTTCCTGGAGAAAGCAGGAGCTGCCACCGTCCTCCCTGAGCATGGCCACGTCCCAGCCAGGAGACGGGGCTCACGCACAGCAACGATTAATAACACACAAAAGCATCCGGCTGAAGAGCGCGAACGGGGCTTTCATACAGCCCCAAAACGAGGCCCTCGCCACAAAAGGGCCTGCGAGGGGGAAGGCTCAAGCGGGGCCGGGCTCCGCAGCCCGGGAGCCTCAATCCTGGCCGTGATGGTCCCRAGGCTGCTGCTGCTGCGGGCAGGGCTTCCTGCGCCTCCAGCTGGAATTCACTTCATCAAAACCCATCGCGTGGAAGCTTAGCCTCTTCAGTGCAATTTCTGCTACCTAGCGTGTTTATTTTAATCAAATTGCTGATTTGTTCCAAAATTCCCCCTCACACAGAACTTCTTTCTCAGCACAAAAATAACGTAAGGAGTACATACTTCTTAATATTATCATCTTTTATTGCGCCATACCCCCTCTCACTATACCGCTAGCACCTCCTGCGTGCTGTTCTGAAGAAAAAAATCACAGGGTTTTCCCTCTAACTAACCCAAATAAAGGCAATTCCCCCCAAAACACATACCATCCTACCCCCAAAGGGTCGGCTGCTAAAAGAGGAGSAGGAGGGTCACAGAGGAGGGTCTGTCTCTCCATGGCTCCATCTCCTGCTCCCACCAGGCAGGACACCTCCGAGGCTCCTGCAATTTTGCTCCATCCTTCCCAGCAGAGAAACCTTCTTTTTCAAAAGTAAATCAGTCTCAAAAAAATATAATAATAATAACAACAACAATAATGGCATTCGTTACATATTTGTTGTATTAGCGAGAGTGGATCCAGCTGCATTATTCCCAGTCTCGTTACGGGCCCGGCTCCGGGTAAATATTATGTCTCCAAGGCGCACGGTCTCTCCCCGCCGTGCTTCAGGGCTCTATTTAAGCAGTAATTGCTCGGTCGCAAATAAGCGCTAAGAGAGTGTTTGACAACACGGCGCATGGGAGGCCAGGGGGAGCCGGGGGCAAATCCGGGAGGCACCAAAACGGAGGGGAAAAGGGGGGGAAAAAAAGAGGAAAATGAAGGCAGAGGCAACAAGTCATCTGCATCTCTTCCCCTCAATCCCTAATGCATCCGTGTGACCTTCCCAGCGCGTCAACCGTCCCACCAACTTCTGAGCATGCCATTGCACCCGGGTTGTGATCTCGGAGGAGGGAAAAATAATTAAAAAGCAGATGTTTAATTAAATAGCGGGAGCTTCTCTTGTCTGTTAACACGAAAAACTTCTGACGACTTCAGGGCAAATTTTACCCTGGGCCTTTTTGGTTCTTGGTGCAGCAGTRCCAGGGATCACCCAGGTCTCCAGGCGGAGATGGGGATGCACCGCGGCAGGGCAGAAATACCCAAATTCTGGCTAAAATGCTCGTGCTGTGTCCATGAGGAGCAAAAGCTGCCAGGACATCACCTCTGAGGACTCGGTATCGCAGTGAGGAAGAGGGGGTTAAACCCTGGCCTATGGACACTGCATGTGCAGGCTCGTGCAGCGCAGGGGAACCAGCCGGTGCCTTTCCTCSCTTTGGGGTGGGACTATTCCCAGTGCAGGAATAATTCGGACTTTAAGAGCCATGCGGATCGTGCCGAGGAAACCAAAATATCCCGGGGCTTCACCCTTGGCTGTGCAGCGCTGCACAAAAGCTGCTGAGCCCCGCATCACGTGCGCTCGCTCCGGACCGTGCCAGGCACCGGCTCGGAGGCGCCGCGCGGCCTCCCCGCTGAAAGTCGCCCATTTTCACACGGACTTAGTCACTCCTGCTCAAAACAGCTTAACCMCCCGGCCGTCTGCTGTGCCAGCCTCGCACCGCTGGGACAGCGGCAACGCCGGGCAGAGCGCGGGGCTCTGCAAAGCGTAAACACAACACCTACCAGGCTCTCCTCGACACACCACGCACCGGTTTAGCAACATGGGCAAATCCTCGGCAGGGCTGCGCTCCGAGCCGCTCGCTCCCTTTGCTCGCTCCCGAAGCCGCGTTCAATTTTCCCGGCTCCCAAAAGCAGCCGCACACTCCACCTCCCGCGACGCGCTGCGCGAGCACAGATTTGAGCTTTTCCTCATTAAAGTGTCGCGTTGGCCCCGCGATGACCAGCAGCCTCCCCGGGCCCCACGCTCAGCGCAACCCGCCACGAGCCCCGGCGCCAAAACCAGGGTGCCGAGGCCGGCAGCGCTCCGGGCGCCCTGCCTTTGGGCACAGCGCGACGCCTATATGCATATATACCTTCCCTATATGCATATATACCTTCCCTATATGCATATATACCTTCCCTATATGCATATATACCTTCCCTATACGCATCCAGGCGCCGTGCTCCGTGCGGAGCCGCCGCAGCAGCCCCGGGCTGCCCCTCCGGCACAAAGTTTTGCAAGAGAAGGCGCAGGGATCGCGGGCGGCGATGCGGGCACCGCTGCAACGCGCTGCCCGGCCGGCTCGGAGCGAGCAGAGCTGCGCGACTGCCGCCTCGCACACCGCAGCACCCAAATAATACATATATATATATATATATATATTTACGTGAGGGGCTGCATAATTGAGGTACCGGGGTCCGAGAGCCCCTGCGGGGTCCCAGGCGCCCCAAATCGACCGCGGAGAAGGGACCCTCGGCAGGGCCGGGGACAAAAGCGCCCTGCGCGGGCAGCGGCGCCGTTCGCTGCGCGCCCGCGGACGCGGGTTGCGCTCCGCTCCCCGCCGGGCGCGCGCGCTGGGAAGGCACCATCTGCAGCACAACAACCGCCCATTGTGCGCGGCCGCGGCGCGCGGGACGGGGACGTCCCCGCGCCCGCCCGGGGGGCTCTGCTGCGCGGGGGGGCGCGCAGCGGCCGCGGGGTCCCCGCAGGACAAAAGGCTCCTCGGCCCCTCCGCGGGCCGCGCGAGTTGGGCGGCGGAGCAGGCGCCGCGCGCGGGCGCTTTGCAACAAAATGAAACCAAGGGAAAAAAAATTAGGAAAAAAAAAAGCAAGAAAAGAAGAATCACCCCAAAGCCGCGCTGGAGTGCGGGCGGGCGGGGAGCCCCGCGGGCGCCGTGCGGGGCGCGGCGCTGCCTCCCGGCTCGGGCGTCCCGCCGAGTTACCGAGTGACGGAGCCGCGCTCGCAAAAAAATAAAAAATAAAACGATAAAAAATAAAATAAATAAGGCAAATAAATTAAAAGATCGGCCCCGGAGCGCGGGGGCTCCACGGTGCGGCCGTGCCCCCCCCGCCCCCCGCGAGCGGCGCCGCCTCCGCAGCCCCCGCGCGCAAACTTTCCGCCGGGGCCCGCGCAAGCCCCGCGGAGGCGCCGCCGAGTAAACAATGCGCGGCCGCCACAACAAAAGGCTCCCCCGCGCTGCGCGCCCCGCGCAGCCCGCCGCT
>NW_020455474.1:97316-199017 GCF_003342845.1 Nothoprocta perdicaria | reverse complement strand
TTTTTTCCTCCTTTTTTATTTTTTTTTGGCTGGAGGCGGGGTCTGGCCGCGCAGGCCAATGGCGCGCACCCACATGGAGCCGCCTCGCCCCCGCCGGCCGCTCCCGTGCGAATGGGATGCGCCGGGATTAGCGCCCGTTGGCAGCGGCAGCGCCGCCCGTTCCGCCCGTTCCGCAGCCCGGCCTGCCCAGACCTTCCCCCGGGTTCTGTGGGCACTTAGGCCAGTTCCAGCTGGAGACACCTATGCCTGTAGCTCGGGTTTAACACGCTGTTAGTGCACGGGCAATGAGRCAGGACTCCGAGGAAAGGAACTTTCCTTTAGGGAAAATCGCAGCRCTTGTAAATTTGGAGCCTTGGGGAAAGAGTTTATTCAACTCCATGCACCGCTTCCAGTATTAGCGCTCTGCTTGTACTTTAGATTTTCCCTCCTGGTGCGCGTGTTCCCGAGGGAGGCAGATGCAGCCGCTGCGACCCCTGGAACGGGGCTGCGACGGGCCCGGCAGGTCGCTGCGCCGCTGCAGCCGCTGCCCTCGCCAGCCTGCTCCCTTTGCAACGCGAGCAAAAGGCACAAACGTTCATTTCCATGCGCGTGTAATAACAATGCAGAATGTATGGTTGGGATTTTTTTTTTCCACTGGGCTTTTTCCCTCCATTTTATTTGCTTTATGTCCTTCAAAGAGGCCCTGTCCTCCTTGCCTGGGTGAGCCTGCAGGGTTTGAAGTGTGAAGGGCGCCTGGACCCGGCTGCTCCTAGGCCAAGCCGCAGCTCATCCCACGTTCCCATCCCGGCGCTTCCATGCATCCCGTCGCCTGCGCTCGCCGCCCCCTCCTGCCTTTGGTCCCCAGAGCCACCACGTGGCCCGGCGGTCCTGCCGCCCGCCTGCAGCTCTCCTGCTGGCAGCGACACGGGGCTTTTGCAACCGCAGCCGCTACGCTCGCGACGTCCTACCGAGATATAATTATCCCGGTGTAAACAGGCCCCGTGCCATCTTGCTTCGTTTGCTTTCCAGATCGGAACAGGCTGCGCTGGTGTACGCCTGCTTTTTATTTCTTCTTCTTCTTTTACCGGCTGAGTTGTGTCCCCGCAAGATGTTTCGCTGCTTTAACAGGAGCGGCATTAAAGCGGGAGGCGTTTGCAGCGAGGAAAAACATTTGCATGGAAAAACGTCTCCTCTTCCGTCCCCACTTCCTGATTAGATGTCAGAAAAGGGCGCTCAGAGACCTATGGACAGATCCCAGACTCCGTGTGGTCCTTGTCCTGATGGCCTCTGGAAGAGTCCCCTTGCAGTGGTGCCACTGTGGTAGGAAAGGAAGAGCAAGAGCAACCTCATCCCAGCCCCAGGTAGCAGGTCCCACCGCGTGAAGGTGGCCATGAAGAAGACCCAAACGAACATGGGGAGCAGATATGAGGGCCACCAGCAAGGAGGGCAGGTAGAAGACTACATGCAGTGGTGCTGGCACGTGAGGTTTAAGGCCAAGGCCCCGGTCGTGCGTCACRTTATTCCACGGAATAAATCTTTCCTTCTGAGCATCCCAAGGCCAAATGCAACCTGAGCCCATTAATACACTGCTAGATTTGCTGGGATTAGTCTCCAGCACTTTAGGCTCCTGCTCAAGCAGCACGAAAGTGGGACCTCTAAACGAGCAAGGGCAGGGCAGGGCAGCTCCGTACAGGCAGCAGAGCCTTGGCGCCCGCTCCCGCTCGGGGACATCGAGAGCTGAGGTGCTTCTTTTGCCAAGAAGAAGCTACCTGCTTCTTTCCATGCCCACTGGACCTACAAATTGCAAATTCCRACCCAATATCTGCCGTTCCCTTAATGGCCCACGCAGGGAGCGTGCCGAGCCGCGTGCAGCGCGCCCGGAGGAAGGGGTCCTGGGACAGGGTTTGGGGCAGAGCCTAGTTCCTGTTTAAGGAAATAAATAAAAAAGACAAAGAGAAAAGAGCTCTGTTGAGTCAAACCCCAAGTTACGTGTTTCGCCATGCAGAGCACTTTTTTTTCACTTTCAGGAGGGTTTTTTTCTTTGGTTTTATTTAGATAAATTTCTAAATACACTTCTATTTCCCAAATCAAAACAAGTATTTAATTTAGCAAGCCCCAAACTGTAAAACTGTGAAAATTACTCCTTTTTTAATTTTTTTTTCCCTACATGAGACTATTTCCTGAAATTGTGATGGATTTGCAAATAGTTTCAGCTGTCCCCAAATCACACTTTGCAGCTAGCAGCTACTTGTCTGATGAAAATCACTSAGCTGTTGCCCAAGTCTTGGCTAGCGCCGGCTGCTGCCTTTCCAAGGGGATTTTTCCTCAACTGTGGAGCAGGAGCGGCCTGCGAGACTTGAAATATGGGCAATTCCCTTCCTAACACGTAAAGCGACGTATAGAAATGTATAGCAATGACAGCAAGTGCTTTGCATGGCGGGTGGATCATTAATGTAGGAGATGAGCTGGAAGCGCATGGGATAAAGGAGGAATGAGATATAAAGTTGGGAAGGAAGGGCTGGATGAGGGCTGGAGGGACCTGGAAGAGGTGGAGGCTGCAGGGGTGGCCTGATGCAAGAGCAGCATCAGGGCAGCTCCTTTCTGGGTGATATCAAAGCCGTCCACAAGCATATAAATGTTATCAAACGAAGGGGATTTGGAGGAAAAGGGTTTCAAATCCGGTTGCACCCTCACTGTGTTTTGAGTAAATATTATTTTAGCTCTCTATCTAAAGTATTCAAAGTAATCGTGGCGGTTTCCTTTAATGCCTGCCATTCCAGACACAAGGTTTATTTACTGTAATGTAATACATCTTGAGGGAATGTTGTATGCAGATATTAGCAATTAACTCATTAATCTAAAAATCACAATTCTTGCAATTAATAGAGCACTGCGCAGTCACTCTAATTACAAACTCTGCACAAAAGGCCAGTCTCACAGGGAACGCGTAGCCTCCTAATTAGCCAAGATTTCAAAGGCAGACAGAAAATTGAGATGTTGCGGGTCAGGCGGGAGCCGCGCGGGGCCCTGCCCTGTGAGCGTGGCTGACAGCGGCACAGACGGGCCGCGCAGGAGCGAGCGGCGAGGGCCGCGCGGGCGCCTGCGAGCCGAGGCCACCAGTGTGGGGTGGCCTGCTTTGGGGGGGGCCATCCGTGGTGCTGGGTTTTGTCCCCCCACAGGGCCTGGAAGATGCTGGATCGGCTGGATCCCGGCCAGGGATGCACTTAGGCCTGCGTTGAGTTGAAGTGTGTGGGTAAMGGGGCTGGTTACAGAATCACAGGATGGCTGAGGTCGGAAGGGACCTCTAGGGATCATCCAGTCCAGYCCCTGCTCCAGCAGGGACACCCAGAGCACGGGGCACCCGGTCGCATCCAGGCGGGTTGGGAAGATCTSCAGAGCAGGAGCCTCCCCAGCCTCCCTGGGCAGCCTGGGCCAGGGCTCGGGCACCCTCACAGTGCCCAAGTTCTTCCCCACATGGAGATGGAGCTGCCTGTGCTGCATTAGGGCTGCTCGTGAAGGGCCCGGCCATGTGGGAGCCCCACGTTGCTGCAGGGGAGCTTGCAAAGCCCCGCGGGTGACTCGCAGGGTCCCCGGTTGTCCGCCCGCATCAGGGCCCAAGAGCAGACACAAGCAGGAGGGCTGGGCCTGTTTTACCATCTCGCATGCAGCTAAGGAGACCCAACAGACCTTTAAGGCTCCAAAGTGTTAGCAGACGTTCTGGAGACCAGTTGCATGGCCTTGCTGCACTCAGCTCATTTCCAAGCTTACATCCCTCCTGTGAAGTTCCTTTCTCTCAGCACGTGCCCGTCTGCGGAAAGCAAACAGTCCCTTCCTGCAGGTCAGAAAATGGGCACGTTGGGCAAGCCCGAAAGGGATCTCCAAGCAGCAGCCCTTCTTCTGGGACCTTCTGGAGGCTCTTGCGGAGTGCAGGAGGAGCTGGGGCTTTACTCTTCCCAGGGTGATTTTGCAGGGGGCCTCCCTGCCGTGTCCTTTCACTGCCCAGAGGACTGAGCTGTCCCCCATGACCGGTGTTAGCACAAACTGTCACCATGACCTGACTGGGGGTGGAGAAGGGCTGTGTGAGACGGGGCCTACTTGGCTCCCGAAGCAGAAGGACGCGCATAATGATGAGCTCTCTTCCCTGCTTGGCTGCGTCTCCCACGTGGGGTCAAGTCTTCTGGGTGGTGGGGAAGATGGTCCTCTTTGTGCCGACCTTCTTGCAGCCAGAACGTACTTGGAGGACGAAGGCTGGCGGCATCTACCTGACCATGGAGCAGATGCTTTGTTCCTCCATCCCTATAGGGTCTCAATTAAAACTCAAAGTAGCTGTGTAAAATAAGTACCTCTTGTACCATTTACCATAGCAATAAATGAAGACAGATGGGTTAAGCAACCTGCACAAACAACTAGAACACGTCGTGAATCCACAGCAGCACGAGCCACAGGAGTCTCCTTTGTGTTTATGTCGGTGCCCATTAACCCCACAGCTTGGGCTCAATACTGCTCGTGAGGGCTCAAGAGAGTCGGTCATTGACTTCAACCCAGCAAGAGGGTGATAATATTCTTTTGAAGGACACTGGAAGGCCCAAACCCCCGAAGTCTGAGGCCTTTTGAGACTATTTAGTGGGTGTTTGGGATAAAACTGAGACAGGTGAAAATGCTAAAAGAAATCATCCTAAGGGAAAAAGAAAAATATGTCTTCCTGGCATTGATAGGAGTGGACTGCGTAAAGTGGTGGGATTTTGGAGAATGAGCGTTGGTTCCCCATGCCCACAGAGGAGGAAGAGGCTGGAGAGTCTGCTCGCTGCGTGCCGTGTCTCAGTGGGAATAGGAGGAAATGCTTAAGTGAGGAAAACACAACATGTGTGAAGCTCATTGAGCGGCGGCGCGCGGCCGCGCAGGCGAGAAGCCACCGCTTCGCATGGGCTATTTAATTGCTGCTGCTCTCTCACCAAGGTGCTTGCTTTGCTTCACAGTTATTCCCCACTCGATAAGGTGGGGTTTAACTTTAAACATAACATTGTCCAGGCAGAATTCTCAATAGACTTGGTAGAAGATACTGAGAATTAATTAGGAAAAGAGAGTAACAGCTGAGAAATAACAGCTTGGGTAGCGTCCCTGGGAGCAGAGCAGGTGATTCTCATGTATTCTTTAATAGCACGGGTTGCTGGACATGGTAATAAGCAGGTGTTGGTGCTATACAGCTCCTGTCCCATGCTCACCCTTAGCCGAGTTGTGCCCCACATCGTGGCAGGGCACTGCAGAAACTTTGATTAATTAATGGTTGTAAAACCGCTGGCAGCTCTTTGCAGGACTGATATATGCAGTGCCAGGGAAGGACCAAAGTGATGCGATATTTATGTGAAGAGAAGCTAAAATCCACCTCCTCTTTCTTAAAAACATCCCTTTTGCCTCYCATGCATGAAATTGTCCCTGTTGCAACATAGGGACACTTACTCAAAGGGCAGGGAAATCAGTGTAAATCTTAAACCATCTCCATTACTGTCACGTAATTAACTCCATGCGCCGGCTAGGTTTTACCAAGATTATCTCCACCAATGAATTATGAGAATAATAAGGTTTCAATATTGTTCATTCAGTAATTAATCTTTGCAGGCAAGAAACTTCATTTCAAGCACCAGTAAAGTATATGTAAAACATTAATCAGCGTGTTGAACAACAGACCACTGGATGCCATCCAGTGCCGATGAAACACCACACTTCTTTGCATGCATTTCTCAAAAACAGGCTTTCTACCCAATCCTTTGAAAACTCCTAGAAAAGCCAGCAAGTTATAGATACACCGAGGGAAATTGTGCTCAGATTTAAGAATACAGCACTGCACATTAGAGGAAAGAAATGAAGAGGAATAAAAAGTAAAATATTGCTTAAAGTTCAAATGGAGCAGTCTGTCTTGGGAGACAAAAAAAAAAAAAGATGATAAAAAAAGAAATGATAAGTCCAAGCTGGCAGTTATTAGAATAGCAAAAACATAGTGTTTATGTACATAATGGCTTAAGTTAGATTAAAAACCATAACTTATCTGAAAACACTCCGCTTAGTACATCGGAGGTTAAATATGGTTCATAGCAGTGCTCTCAATTAAATTGTTTTTCCCTTGCTTCAATAAAGTATATTAAAAATCATTTCCTGAAAAGTAACAGAAGATCATTATTCCGGTTGCAAACTGATGCTGTGTGATTTCTTTGGAGGGGGGACACGTGTGGCAGGGCTGGCGGTGCCGTCGGCCCCGGCAGCAGCGCGGGTGCCGGGAGGGATGTGGGAGCAGGGCACATCTGCCACATCTGCCCCGCTCCAGGGGACCTTCATTGGAGCAGCAGCTGGACAAGCGGGTGGAAATGGAGGTAAAGCCTGGGCTGGGTGGGGTTCCTTAGGACATCAACCCTCCTTGTGTCTCTAAAAGCCCTCTGGGAAGAATGGGCTCCGCCCATATGGCAGGACTAGGTCATCCCACTCCTTAAATGAGCCTTTTCCAATGGAGGCAGACAGTGAGGAGGCTCCAGATCCATGTTTCGTTCTCCCAGGCAGGGAACTGGGCTCAGTTATGGAATAGTTGAGGTTAAAAAGATAGGGAGAAACAGGAAGATTCCTCCAGATTTCGTCATGGATGCAAAGGGCCCTCGAGAGATTAAAATATTAAGATGGAAACTGTCATCTATTTTTGGAAATGTTTTCCTCTCCGGGACTAACTCCAAGGCTATTAATCAGCGTAACAAGAAGAGGAAGAGACTCTCAAAGATCAATTGCTCCTTGCTGAAGAAGGAGCTCAAAATAATTGTGTGTGTGTTGGGGGCTCTTTTTGGTGTAATTGAACGGTACCAAGGAGTCAAGTATATTTAAGGGATAATCTCTCCTGCGCTGTCATGAACAAAGCAATAAATGCCTACTGAGATTGATTAATCACTGAGGAGGTGCCAAGGGGTTTAATCCATCCCAGAAGTCTTTCACTACAAGTATCCTGCAAGGCAGGGGGGATTACTGTTCTCTAATGATGCAATGGGAAACACCAACACACAAAGCACATGGATTGGTGGCCRGGAATCTCCTGGTAAAACTCCCTGTGCATAGGGAAGGTTCATACAACGTGATGGTCTCCTGCCTTGTTTGCTTGAGGGAGATGAGGATGGGGAAACTACGGRAAAAAAGTGGTTCTTGTAGGAGGATGCAGCTGTGTCCTACCAGTTCTACCTGTTTTGAGCTACAAATTCAAATGCAAGCCAAACCTTATGGCCCCAGCTCAGGAAAGCGCCACCAGGAAAGCTCCTTAGGATGTATGTGGGGCTCACAGGCTATTGTTGCAGCAGAGGGACCATCGATTTGACCCTTCCATGCTGCCTGAAACAAAATCCTTCTCTTTACACCCTAGAGGAGTCTAAGTAAACTGTTTTCCACAGTGTTTCTTTTTGCTATTTATGATATTTTTTACTATTTTATGTTATTTTCATAATCTAGACTTTGAAAAAAAATGCTATTGATTCTTCCTGTCTGGTCAGACTTATTTCCAGGTCCTTCTCGTTCCGGTGCTGGAATGTGTCAGACTGCAGCAAAATGGCCTCTTGCTTACACTCAATTCCTYACCCTGACATTTTTCATGATATGGGAAGTTATGTAAAACTATTTGTAATAAAGTCATGATTTTTGACAATACTTTAAGATGAAAGCAAGAATTTAAGTTATTTTTCTGCCTGTTCCATGTGCCCGGGCATCCCTAGACCACAGCCAGTGGCTGGCTGCCTTGCTTTCCATCCCGTCGTTCCCCTGCACACGATGCTGGGAACGTTACTGCCTGCCCAGTGCAGTATGAGCATCCTGGACGAGTCCACCTGATGGATGGTGACCTCCTTCAAAGGAAAGGCTCTGTGATCTGTCACCAAGTCAATTACCAAGCGTGAGCGATAAGTACAGGAGCTGCAGAGCTCGGCGAGCACAAACTCCTGCACCACCGCTCTGATTCCCAGGGATCTCCCTCCCTGCAACTTAATCACATACCACCCAGTGGCACAGCCAGGAACTGTATTTTCCCATCAATTTGGGAGTACTTTGTGGATGCAGCGATACATCCCTAGACTGCATTTTGGGGGAGTTTCCTTCTGATTTCCAGTTTCTGCTTGAAGTACCATTAATGCCTGCTGTGCACAGCACAGCCAGAAACTCAAGGGAAGTCTGTAGGGCTTGCCACGAATTGCTAACTGTGGAAACATTAAGCGCCATTTATTCCAGCTTTATTTTTCCATGCAAAACTACCCCAACGAGGCACAAAAAAGCAAGGCCTTGCACATGGGCTTGGGATGTCCTTCTGCAGGTTCATAGCCATGAAGAGCTYTGTGCCAGCAACGCATATTCACTGCCATCATGCAAAATTAAGTGGAAGGCATCATTAGCATGGGAAGCACCTTGGGGTTGGACTGTTGGCCACTCGGCACAGAGGGACATTTGGCACCAGCTTAGCAAAGCGGGAGCGAGAGTCCAAAGGAGCCCGCAGAGCTTTTCTCCTWCTAATAAATATTACTAATAAATATTAGTAGGAGAAAAGGCTGAAAATGCTCTTTATTACTTGTACATTGTATTATTACTGGTACATACTAGATGGTTTTAAAATAAAATTCATATTCTCTTCACCTTGTGTTGAATAGTAGCTCATATTCAGTATCAGGAGATTTCTATTAAATTAATCAGGAGTCGCCAAGTTCTAGGTAACATCTGGGGGTTTTGGGGAGCTGAGTTCAGAATGAATAGCGGTGAGTTTGAAAAGGGTATGCATTTTTCATTATGTCGGATGAAAAGGACATCCATCCTATCTGTATGATAGTGCAATAAAAGACATCACTAGTGACTTCAGCTTCGGGGTAATTTTTACTTGTCTGTCTCGTTCACTTTTCTTTGATCAAACAAAGACTAAAAGTACTGTGATATTTTACTATTTCAAAACTCAAACATGCACGGACTTTATCTTTCAGAGGGAGTATTGGAAACTAATGAATATTTGAATGGTCTGAGTGCTACGTTTTTTGGATAAGGAACCGATGTTGCCCTGCAGAAGATAAAAGAAGTGTTCCCTGCAAAGCCACCCCAGTGCGCCGGCTGCAAAGGGGGGTTGAAGCAAACAGAGCTGGGATGAGGGTAGTTACAGTGCTCCGTTTCATTGCTCTGCTTATGGAGCTGCTTATGGAGGTGCTTATGGAGGGCACAGACGGGGCCCTGGGCGTTATCCCCCTGCAAGGTCTGTGTGGAAACAAGGCGGCTAAGGAGAAACGCAGCGAACCCAGCACCAGGAGCCCCAGTCGGGGCTCGGCCTASGCGTGTTTGGTATTTGGCAGCTGTCCCCAGGGCCCCGTCACCTTCTCGCAGCCTCACCCGCCGCGGGAGCGAAACTGCAGGAAGGGTTTTCCCACCTCCCCATTTCACCYGTCTGCTTTTCTCAACACAGGTTGTTGATTCTCGCTTTTGTTGCTCCGTCTCTTCCTTCTATAAGAACCAAAAAGCAAGATCCTTGCAGCTCCTGTTGCTCAGCCTCCTTAACCAACGCTTCCCAGTGCCCCTGGCCTCCTTTGCCACCTCTGTTCCCCCTTCTCAAATCGCTTATCTTGAAGCACTTCCCCTGCATCCTCCTCACTTCTCCATCCTTCTCATTTATTTTCCCCCTTTGTCTCCCAAACCAATGGCCACGTTCTTAGCTCTGCTGCCGTGGCTTCCTCTCCTTCRTGCCGCTTCCTCTGGTTCCTGTGCTGTTCCCTCGGCTCTCCCTGCGGTCGCTCCCCCTTCCCCTCAGCTCGCTGCCCCGCTGTGGCTTCCCCATCTCACACAGCACTGGCTCTCCCAGGTCGGGACACGTCCCGGGGCGCTTTCGTTTCAAGGCATCCTCCTTTCCCTCTGAGGACCTCTCCTCTGGGCCCTTCTCCAGCAYGTCTCCGGATCAAAGGGTCGCTCCCTCATCTCTGCAGGCCTGCGTGTTGGCTCTCAGAGAGGCCCTCATCTCTACCCGCCTCTTCAAAACAGCCTCTGCCTCAAGCTTCACTTCCACCTTCCTCGTGCCTCCCTCAGAACAACCTTCCCCATCCCACAAAACCTTCTTGCTCCACATCACGAGCAATCCCTGCTCTCCCCCACCTCCACCGCTCTCTGCCTTTTGCCTTTTTTAGGCTCTAAGTGCTTTGGAACAGGCAASATGCATCACCCATGTTTATAAAATCCCTGGTAGGTTTTACGGCACTGTATAAATATTTCCTTTATTAATTGCAGTCTCCAGCAGGAGGCTGTTCTTCCAAAAGGTTCACGGAGAGGAAACGCGTGTTTTGGCAGCATCCCTTTGGCGATCTTGCCGCCGCAYGCCGAGGAGAGGGACCTCTCTGTTACCTTCCCGCCTGTCTCCACATCATCATGGGCCCATTACGTGATAACGTTTTAAGCTGGAATGACACTTGCTGCGTTGCAGCTCCTACAATGAGATGCCCGTGTCAGAGAACATCATGTTGCTGCAGGTAGCGAGGAGGAAGGCATTAATCTTCGGCGGCGAGGCCTGCGTGAGGCCGGCTGTTTGTCAGCGCCTCAGCCAACGGCAAAGAGACGGGCCCGGGCTAAGCCTGGCGATCGTGTACGGGAGAAAGGGTGCGGAGGAAACCCCTGCCCGACCAGAACTCCTGCAGCCTTGGTCCTGGGTTTGCYGAGGGGTTTTTATACTTTCTGGCTCTTTTTTATCGTCTTGTCTACACACCCAGGTTCTGCTGCGATAGCCAAGCTGATACGGTTCAAGCCATGGCGTGGAGGCACATAAATTGGCATTAATGTGTTTATACTCGCATGTGTTATTCCTGTAGGGAAGCAGAGTGATTTTGTCAGTCTGAGATATCTTCTCATAATTGCAACTGTTCCTACATTAGAAATTATACCAGTCTTAACTGTATCTGGTTATRTTTGAAAAATTCAAGTGAGATGATACACACCAAGCATGTCCAGGCCTTACTATAGTGGTGCTGCTCTCTCATAAATGAGTCTTGATGAAATATTGACTTAGTGCTGGCATCGTTTCAAGAAATGGCTTGCACCTTACCCTCGCCGGTGTAATATCAAATGCCTAATCAAAGCCTAAATCATTGCAAACAAACAAACAAGCAAACAAACGTGTTTGATTACTTTGCAAGGCAGGAGTGTAACAGAGCTTTCCCAACCGGGATCCCACGGGCTTGGTTAGCCCAACTTGAGAGCTGCTCAGCTGGAAACTGCAATGATTAGGACCCAGCATGAAAGACGAACGCGCAAACTGCGATAAAAAGAGCTGCCGATGCCGCAGGAAAAACTCTCGTGTTGGAGTGATTGTTCGCGCTGAATAGCTATTGAACCCGTCAATACTTGCGCATTAGTTCAGAAGAAATACATATTCTAATTTGACYCTTGTATTTGATTCACTCTCGTTTACAAATTTCCCTCAGAAAACAGATAAATAATGAAACGCCGGTGCAAAATGATGCAAGAGAGGCAAACGTGAAGGTGTGAGCAGGAGAGGGTCTTGCAAAGCCAAATGACTTGGTGGTAAAACAGCTGATCCAACTCCATTCTGATAAGCTCAAAGAGGGGAAAAAAGCCAGCCTTCATTCTGTATATTCATTGATGAGCTCTTCTTCAGCTATTATCGTGTAGGAATAAGATCTGAGAGCTGCTGATGATAGTGTGAGGAAACATCAGTTAAAACTCATAGGCAAAAAGGCAAATAGAACATTATAGGCATGTGTGCCTGAATGCTCATCTAATTTTTCCAGCTTTATAAGTTGGTCTAATATAAGGTATTACATCTACCTATGAGATTTGTTCCATCTACATCCTTAGGCCATCACAGCTTCAGCGAAACCAGAMAATGTCATTACACCACTCTATAAATTCATGCACATTCACCTCTTGAATATTATGTGCAATTCCTCTATATCCCTCTCATCTTAGAGAAAGAGATGGCTGAAGGGAGAATATGCTAAAAATTTGTACTAGGCTGAGTGTCACAGAGAGGTGCCATGGGAGTCATTATGCAATACTCAATTTAAGAATAAAAGAATGTCAAATTAAACTTTTGAGCAGTAGGTAAAGCAAATCACAGGAGCCGTTTTTTTCACATAATGTTTGCTTAAATTGCGGACTTCATTTTCCTTGGATATGTCAATGCTAAAAATATTTAAATGGCTTTTAAAGGGATTAGGTACTTTGATGGAGAAATGTCCAATGGTGGCTATTAAACACAGCAGTCCAGATGCATCCTCCAGGTTATGTCTCTAAARTATTGATTTCTGGAAGCTGGAAAGGCATTTTATGGAAAGTGAAACCCTACACTTACCCTATTCCTCATACTCTCTCRTATGCATTCTACTCCTCATTCAATTTGAAGACCCAAATAATTAAATTTTCCATGCAGGGAGGGGAGAGGGAGACACAGACACTTAAAGGAAGAACCGTCTGCTAGCTCAGCCCTTCATCCCATTAGTGCCTGTGGCCCCTTCCCAGCCTTTAACATAATGGTTGAGCAACTGCAGATCCATTTAATGATTGATTCATTGGCAACTCCATTTTGCCCCTTCCTTCAGAAACCTCACGTGGAATTCATCTGTCCCAGGAAAGCAGATGTTTTCAGAGCATGGTGATTTGCATCATATTAGATGCAATTTGACTCAAAGATTGCCTGAAGAAGACATGGGAAGCGGGGGAACATGAACCTGCAGACTTTCGTTCTGCTCCCTGAAACAACCTTGCTTAAATTCTTTTTGTCTTGTTTTGGTCCAGTTTCCACCTCCTTCTTCCTCTTTTTAGTCTTGGTGGCTTTTACCCAGTAATGATGCAATTTGAGTGACTCCTGCCTAGTTACACTACATTTAGCTGGAATGACTCCTCTCTCCTTTAAYGGGCTCATACCTTCCTTAATATCCACGTGGACCAATTACTCTCTATCCTTCAGTTAGTTTAAAGAACTAGTGTTGTTTCTGATTTATGCAGTTTCCTGGTGGTCAGTGGAAGAACTTGATAAAATTTGAAGTCTATATCATAATGCGTACTTCACATGTCTCAAACATCTTACAGAGACCAGGCATAATGAATGGAAAGTGTCAATGACAACACATTTGGTGTCMCAGTGCTTTTTTTCCAAATCATCTTCTGCTGCCAGGAGATCCCGGCATCACAAATCACACCTTGGCCATCAGAACCAGGCTTCCCTGCTATCCTTGTCTTCCTTAAACCTATTTTTCCCCCATCACTACCAGCAAAACAATATTCATCTACTTGTATCTCTTGACTACCCCCACAGCTTTGCCTGGTTTGTTAGTCTCATCCATCTGTTAGGTCTTGATTGACTGGAAGCAAGTTGTAGCTAGAAGTGCTGGAGACAGGGACGTCACGGTGTAACTGCTCACTGGTTAGCAACGGTGTGTGTCGGAGCAAATTCTCCAGCTGTGCAGCTGTTGTAATTTTAGGCCAGACAGAGCTACCACGGAACAGCCCCTGCCGTCAGCCCCTCCACAGCTGCTGCCCTTATCAGCACAATTATATTTAAGGTTTTGCACGGTGTGGGATAAGCAGCTTTCAGCCGTCTGCATGCAACCACAAACAGGGACGGTTAAAATCAGGATTACGCCTGGGGTCTTCTTGGCTTCACTCCTGGGCTTATTTAGTCCATAGTTCATTAGCAGAGAGGAAAGGAAGTACCAGTTTTGACCTAAGATTTGGTCCAGTGTCCTAGAAATCAAATCCAAAACTCTCTCTCATTAAGCATCAAAGTCATCTTGAATATTTTTATAGCTACAAGTCTTTCTTGAAACCCAATTTAACAGGCACACACATAACACACAGTGATTGGCTCTACTTTCCTCTCTGTAAAAGATTTTCCTCATTTGGGGCTGCTCTGCAAAATTCCTGTTCATGCTCGTGGGAGTGATGTATGCATCTAAGAAGAGAATTTGGCTGCAGAACAGTATTTTAACTACTATATTTAACATATTGTATTATGACATTTACAATATTTCCCCCAAAGCTCTTCTCAAATTGAAGAAAAGCTACTATCTGCAGTATGCTGGCCCTTTTTCCTTGTTGATTGACAGCAAAATTAAATCAGTTCATTGCTTGTATGTTGTATGCAACTAATTCTGCTCAGCATGGTTGAGCAATGACTTATTCTACTAGACACCCCATTGACTTCCCTAGAGCCTGTTACTGAGTAAGGGACAGTTCATCTTGACTGAGGCTGGGGAACACATCTCTGCATTTGAATGAGGATTTTTGTCATCACAGAAAGTTGGGGATTTGGGGGTTGAGGCAGGGGGGTGTCATTTGGCTTTTTTTTTTTTCCTGGGTGCATTCATTCATTTGAATATTTCTGTAATGCTTGAACATAAAAACATTTACAGCAAAATCTGTTTCACTTGATGTTAATTATTTGATACAAATGCAGTTATTATACGGTGCCCCAGTAGCACACAAACTGTTCAGCCATAAACAGATGAAAGACTACTTCAGGGGCAAACCACGAGCGTCTGGAGACATGATTCAGATACCGGAATCTCGGGGAGGAGAAAGAGAAATCTCTATCCAGCGAGCATCTTTTAATCTAGAAATAGGACTATAAATTCCAGRAGATGAATTATCTTTCAGAAATGCTTGGTTCTGTGGGCCTCAGTAGAATAAAGCAGTGTGTGAAAATTTGTAGCAAAGAAATGGTTTGCCAATACAAAAAAAAAATGTTAAATTTCAAGAACAATGGCATGGTAGTGCATTAATTTCCCTTGAGTTCCTTGGAGCCGTTTGGATTGTTTTAATGTTATTCATACTGCCTTTTAAGGTAAACTGTTACAACAGGGAGCTTCCTTAGACCCAAATACTCCAAAGCCCAGACTATGTCTTAAGTGTATAACCAGAGGCAGATCAAAATTTTGCAAATAGCTCTCCAGTGCCTTTATAATGGGCACACAGTGGTCTAAAGTATTGCATTTGAATATCTGAAAGCCTTTTGTATTGAAAACTTGCATTCTAAATCAGTATAATTCTCCCTAAACTAGTCAGGGTTCTGTTGGATTTGAGGATCACATCTGCTTCACTGAGGCATGCTACTTAGGACCTGGAGCACTGGGCATGCTATGGGTTGCACAACCTGAGAAAATCCATGCAATTTCCTGTGCCTGTGCTGTAATTGCCTCTGATGCTGTGGAAAATTACAGCTCATTTCAGAAGAAAACAGAGGTATGATCCCTTGATGCAACATTTATAACGATATGGTCCCTTGAGACCATATCCAGATACTTTGGSATCCACTTCTGAGGATCCTTGGGCCCAGCATCCCCAGACTGGGCACAAGTCTCTTCTTAGGAGCCTCTACACAAAGCTTTGATTGATACATCCATATAGTGCAGCGTGGATATATATTCAAAGCCAATCTGCCAAAAGTAGCTAGGTGATTTAGGAAACTGTCATTCTAAAATGTAATTTAGGCACTTCAGAGTGTAAACCTGATTGAAAGTCAGTGACATTTAAGGTGCAATTCATCTTGTCTACCTTAGCTGCCCGTAAGTTACACGAGGCTTTTTAGGATTCTTCTACAGTCAGTGAAGAGCTACGATCTCAAGCCCGCTGTCTTAGGTGGCATGATCTGCCCTTTGGAGGTGTTGAGCTCTCTCCACTGGCATAGGCACAAGTGAGGCATCTAGCTAAAATAGATACCTAATTCTTAGGTGTTTGGAGATACATAAAGAGATTCTTCAATATTCTGCAATTTGCAATATAGAAAAACAAGTTAGATCATATGTAACTCCATGCTCAGGTGGCCTCAAAGTTTTCAGGAAAACTCATTCATAGGTTGCTCCCATGTCTAAAGCTCAAATTCAATGATATTTGATGGTGGGGCTATGCTAATGGCAGGAGGTTAAGCATAGACTGTTATGACCTTTTACAGCATAAGAAATCCAAGTAAGTGCAAAAATTTAGCTCTCAAATCACATCTGAAAATGGGACAGAACTCACTTAGCGCCGGATTTTTGAAGAGTTCTCTCTTTGTGTCTCTATGTCCCACCTGCAGAATGCCCCATCTCCAGAGCTTTCCCAATGATGGTGCAGGGTAGTCAGCAGCAGTTGGGCACTTCATCGTGGTTATGGAGGCTAGAGAAGCGAKCTAGGTAGGTCCAGCCTCAGCAAACTCAACTCATCCCCAAAAGAACACACTGTAGGCACCCACGGAGCTCCAGGGACACGTTTCATGTCTGTCCCTAGCGCGGTAAAGTCTGTCACTACAGCGTGTGCCAGACAACTAATCAATAGCAGTGGAAACAAATAGGCAAATAAAAATAAAATCTATTAAGATGGCAGAGGTATTTACTTGTTGTATTTACACCACGGAGAGCTGCACTGTCAGTCAGGGCTTCCTCTTCACAAGATAGAAGCAATTTGTGCAGACTGATCCCAGTTTTCTCATTAATATGTAAATGAGGCATGCCAGTTGTTAGGTTAGAAGAAAGCTGTCATGTTTATTGTGACAGATTTAATGGATGTGTTTGGATTGTGCATTCAATGTGTTTTCAAGAGCATGTCTTATCTTTGTTTAGGCAGTAAATCAAACATGTAAACAACAATTCATTAGCATCTGTCAGAAGCTCAAAGCTACATTGTTATACTTGAAAATCTCCCCAGAGGTGAAAGAAAAAACTATATCCGACTTATTCCAGATTAGTTGGAATATTTTCCTTCTGTTTGCCAACTTGTAACTAATAATTGAACCACAGAATAGGTACATTAGGGTAGCACTAGGGGTCAGGCATAAACCAACAAAATGCCAGGGAATTCGAAACTCATCTGGAAACCACGGGCCACATGTGGGACACGGCCCGTGCCTGCTCACCTGGGTCAAGAACACGGTGCCCAGCCTACTGTCACGCTCGTTTTGTAGTGGCATCTCTCACAAGTGGCTTAGCACCTAGCAGTTAGAAGCCTCCACCTAGGCTGCTGCAGCTGCACCTCTTGGCTCCCCACCAACGGCCCAAAGCCTGAGGTTGCAAAGTGCCCAGAATGGGAAATTCTGGTGTGAAGCAGCATGTGTGCAGGAGGTTCGTGGGAGTAAACTCTTGCATTTACAGATCTGGCTACAAGTGGTCTCCCGGAGGATCAAGATTGGGTTTGCTGATGTAGAAGAACCTCGAGACACCCAGGTGGTCCATGTCCACGTGCCACCTCCAGCTGCCCAGCTCAGAGATCTCTTGTCCCTGGATGAACATGTTTCCTATGATGCCTCCTATGAGAGACCTCAGGATGCTTTACACCGAGTAAACCTTACTGCAGACCATGAGTAGGAATTATTTATCTTTGATAAAGAGGTTAAATCATCTGCTCAAAGACGACCCAGTTGGGAGGGCAAGAAGGAACGTAAAGTCATAACAGGGCTTCCAGCTTGTATACTCATGGGCCTGAGCTACTTCTGGCTTTGACTGCTATTAGTTGATGACCAATGCTGTTTTTAAAAGCTCTTTGTGCCTTTATGAGCTTGGTGCTCTGGACACTGGAAATTTYAGCCAGAGTTGAGAATCATGCAAGCAGAAACTATATAAATTATATGACAGAGTCTATGACTTCTGTCCCGCCAATTTTGGCATCACCTGAGCGCTGGCTCCAATTCTTGCAGTAGATTGTGATCCAGGTAGGTGGAAAGAAACAAAAGCCAATTTCATTTATGACCTGCCACAGATCCAGGTCTTCAGTGATGAAACGTTAGTGCATTAACTCACTGTTCCATCCCAAGTTTCTATGCATTTAATAGAAATAATAATAATTTAGAAAATGATACTTAAGAACCAGTAATTACAGCACATCAAATATTTATGATTTGCAATCAACCTGAAAATGTTCCCTTAACTACACGCCAAAGTGTGATTTCTTCCAGGGAAGTCATAAAGCATCTTTCTAAATGAGCTGAGTCAGGTGCTCTTGCCACCTTCTAGCCAGACAACCTGTGAAAATCTTCTCATGTCGCAGTCAGGGAGGTTTTATTACTGCCCTGGACAGGGTCTGGATTGGCACCCAGGTGCTCTGAGCAGAAGGAAGATGGTCTCAGTTGGATGAGGGGATGGAGATACCAAGATAGTGGGTGAGGTGTCTGTTGCCAGAACTTTTCTTTTCGCCCGTGCAAGACGAAGAACAGGTCTGCTGCATGGTAAGGAAAAGGTGGGGAGGCTCTTGGTGCCTATRTTGTGCATGGGGCAACATGGCCCCAGCCACTGGTGCTACTGCGAGCTGGGCGATCCCATCACCTTTCTAAATCCACTGTCCAGGGGCTATTAAGCACAGTTGGCTTCCTGCCCTCCTGCCCTCCTACAGCATGTTCCTGATGGATCTGATCTTCCGAGACCTCAGGTCAAGGAGGGGAGAGGGAATCGGGGAGTCGCAGTTGAACCCTGGCCTTCTGTGGGACCATTCGAGCTCATCGGGCCAACTCCAGACCTTCATTTATTTCACTTCCTTTCTTCAGAGGAACTTACAATTTAATCAGAACTTCTTAATAGTACATGAATTCTAAATTGCAGTCATTTGTTGCAACTAGCYGCAGGCTTTTCTGTCTGTTAGAAATATCTATGTTATTTCTTTCTTTTAGAGTTTACGTAAATAAAATAGAATAAACTTTTACAAATAATGTTTGCCACTTAATGTTCTCCGCCAAATATCTATCTGAGAAAATAGAAATCCTTCCTTACAATTCATCTTAAAGATGCAGTTTCAGTTTCTTATAAAGTAATAATGAATGCACCACAGATAATGTTCCAATAGTGCAAATGAGAGGCGCATGTAATCAAAATGATAATGGTGAGCGTTGTAGGGCTGGTGTAATAAAATCCATCCCACGATGAAAAGCGTGTCTCAGGGCAACATTCTTTCTGGTTTTTGTAATGACTGTACAAGTGAGAGCAGGGGAGCAGGTAGGGGGAGAAAGAGAAGGACCATATTGGTTCAGCAACCAGGTTCTGCCCTGATAGCCCATTTTGTTGGATCCAGGATCTCTGATGGATTTTGAGAGGAATCAGGCGCTCAACACACGASGCTGGTCAGGGGCTGGGGGCATCTTGCAGTGATGAAGCCTAACGATAAATGTGCTTATTTAGGGAGCTCACCAAAGTGTCTGGGTCAGATGGGTCCAACTTGCCCAATGCCRTCACACTCCATCCAGCCAAAGGGGCTGAGGGCACCTCGCTAGATGTTCCTCACGGAGTCACTGAACCCCATGTTACATACAGTTTGCTTCACAAAGCAGCATGATTTGACCCTGTTTTTTTTTCTAATTTTTTTCCCCTAATAAACCATGTAATGAATGGATTAAACCAGTTTCTTAAGCTGCAGCTCATCAGGGCAATGTTATTAATTACGTTCTTGCAAAACAAGCCTCCTCGGTGTCTTACTGTGCCGTTGCACTCGTGGAAGCCCCTGTGACCAGCCGTTCAGAGCAAGAGCTCCTGCTGGAGCCTTGGTTTGCTCTCCTGCTGCACTCCAGCCTCTGGAAACGACCTTGCTGGAGGCTCGCCGTGCGACCGCGGCTCTTCCCAGCTTCATCATTTCTCCTCCAGAGGCCTCCCAGCGCCCAGGCGGGCCTCGCTTTCCTTGTTAGTTTATTTAATGTTAATATTTCCCACTTTTGCTACACGGCGCGTAGGTATGGTGGCCTGCATTGCTAACCCGGGCCCATTAGGAGCATTTGTGTACATACATAATTACTGAATTTTAGAACACAAATGACTGCCTTTGGGGCCAACAGACACAGCAGATACAATCTGTCATGTCAACTCTCATTCACTTCACGGCATTTTTTTTTTTCTTAAAGGAAATTACCATGCAAAAACTGTGCTCGGAGTACTAACAGCGCCGAGCTGTCTCTTCAGCCAGCCAAAACAGTTCAACAGGGGAGGCGACGCTTGAGGTTAAATGTCCCGAGCACGTTATTTGTGATTTTTGGGGTTTTGTTTTGGTTTGGTTTTTTGGTTTTTTTTTTCTGATTTTTTTTCTCAATCTACTTTGTTTTTGCTCTTAGCCATCTCTGCTGCGTGATGTGCTTTCCGTGGGCCCCATGCCTTGCGGTGCGCAGTGCCACGAGCATCCCGGCGAGCTCGGCGCTCCGTGTCCGTATCCACCACGGGGACAGGCAGGACCTGCCACGGGGGGATCACATCCGTGCAGGATGTCATCAGCCTGGTCTTTGCAAGATTAGGGTCTTAATCCGGAGAGCAAATCCAATCTTGTCTTCTGTACTACTCTCATTGGGGGCTGCCTTGCCCTGACACGAGGGCTGGGTTTGTGTCACAGACAGCCAAGTGACATATATGTGTGTGAGTGAAAAATCATTTTCACTCTGTTCTATGTGTGTTTTTACACCTCGGTGAATGCATATTCCTGTTTTTATTACACACCAGTGCCTGGCACCTGAACTGCACTAAGCACCTTGGCAATATGTCCCTCGCCTCAACAGGGAGCATCATCCAGGCTAAATCTGTTGGAAATGAGAGTTTTGTCACAAAAACAGTTTATAAATGAGGATTGCTCAAGTAAATTTTCCTACAGTAGCAATAGTTTGAGTTAAAAGGAACAAAAAACTGTTCTGAAGGTAAGAGGACATGTATAACCACTACAGCAGTCTGACAAGCGTAAAACAGAAACTAAGGTTAGAAGTAAAGCAACACACATTTCTAAGAATGGAGTTTACCTAACTGAAGGCAAACACTTACCTGTTGGAAGGTAAACTGTATTTCAATGTATGCCATTCACTGTGCAGTTGTCAGTAACAATGCAGGGAGTAGGAAGGTCTGAATAAACATTTTGTGCCTGTACTTAAAGGAATACGCAGATGATGTGGTCATAAGGTGGCAGCTTGATGAGGCTTTTCTTCCCACGAGCACTTCAGAAAAATGCTAAACACTAAAGCAAGATGTTTTAACCCCAGCAAATTCAGAGACACCCTGCACTTTGCTGATGTTTCTCTGGGCAATCTTAGCAGCAAGCCTGTCCTGCTGCACAGCCCCAGGCACAATGCTGGGCTCCCTAAATGCTCCCAGAGCTCCTTCCCAGGCCTCTCCTGCCGTGGGATTTATTTTGGGGATTGCACATTAGCTGGGCTCGTGATTCCTGCGCTCTGACCTGCCTTGCTGACCTGGAGCCGGGAGCTCCTGCCCGGCTCTTCTCCATAGCACGTACAGACCTTACGGTCCTCCAGGATCCTTCAGAGCCTCCAAGGGCTATTAGGAAAATCCCTTGTTTCACTATATCACTTAATGAAAAGCACAACATGTCTCCAAGCATGGCAGTGCTGTCTGCCTTTAAATCAACAGCCCAGGGCAGGCTCTGTTCCCTCTCCTTCCCTTCATCCCGCTCTGGCCACGGAGCCTGTCCGCGCTCTCGCACCTTGCAGCTCTCCTGCCTTCCCGGCTGCTTCGCATTAGCTCAAAAACAACAGCGAAATTAGACCTGGTACAGAGATGGCAAACAAACGCGTGCCGTGAAAGCCACCAAATCAGAAATATAAAAGAAGAATTAAGTTGTTAATCAGGTTGAATCGTTTCAAAAAGAGGACCGAGAATTTCCACTGAAAACGATGACTCCAGCATATAAATTAGTCTTTTGTATAGGAAGAAATGAAACTCATTAAATATCATTGTCTTATTTTAAAAGCAGCAATATCCTGTCTGATTGCAAGTACTTAAAGTAGGATGATTAAACAGAAACCTTATCTTCACTGTTCCAAGGAGAAAATTGGAGAGAACTTATCCAATTATGGATAATAAAGAACAGGGAGAAAGCTGAGAACAGAGGAACTCGGTTAGGTAAGTTGGAGGGGCCGGCTCTGCAATTAATCCCGCACAAGGCACCAAACAAAAGCAACCTCCCCTGCCTCGCACGACATTTCACAGCTCCGAGGAGCCTTTGAACCGCACGCTTGTTTGCGATTTTACATGTCTGTAAGCCCTCTTCAGACCTTTATAAAACAACAGCCCCAGGCGCTTGCAYGTACTAATATTCTGCTCAACATCTGGTTACTGTAAAATGGGATTGTCTTTATTTTCAAACAGGAGTTTACAAGCAGATTATCAGCTGCTGGCTGGCAGGGTTTCACGCTGCCGGGCGCTCCGCCACACGCGGACACTGCTGTGCCCCGGCGGCACTCCCGAAATCCCCGGGAATTGGGAGCGGGGATGGCGAGCTTGGCTGGTCTTGCTTGTCTCGACACCAGCGCCGAGACAACCTGTGTCTTGGACAGCTCAGCTCTGCGTTACAGCTACAGGAATGACCCTGAGGAGGAAAACATCACTGGGAAGTTCGGAATCCTGTTTGTTTTGCAGCTCGTTGACGCCAAAGGGTTAGTGATGAAACATGAATTGTAGATGTTGTTCTTCAAGGACGGGCAGAGTGCCGTGAACAGGGAGCATATAAAGCAATCTTTCACAATGTGGCACAAGCACTGTTATATTAGGTCTTTGGCCAAGAACAAAGTTTTGCATTCCTGGAGCAAGAGACACGTTTTCATCAGTTTACCAAGGGAAAGGGAGCTGTTGGCTACGGCCTCCTACTGCTTGCAACAGAAGTGGAAAGGAAGAGAGAATTCTTGTGGCTATGGAAACAACTCTGACATATTTGCAAGCAGAGGATGGAAAACTGTCACAAGTTAAAATCCAACTTACTGCATCATCAGGTGGTCTTGGGAACGTGGCCAGGCTGGACGGACTGGTGCCTACAGCACCAGAGCCTTGTCATGTGTGGATAGGGCTGGCTATGGACAGCAAGCACCAAACAAATCCTCACGCCTTTACACGGACAAACTTTCCATGATGCTCTTTCAACTGCTGCTTTCTGTCTGTGCAGCTGTTCCCGGGCTCGGTGGCTGATGCTTTTGGCAAGTAAATAAGTAGATCTGCAAGTTAAACAATGTACCTGTCAGGGAGGTTGACTCCTGCTGGAAACCTGGCTATCCGGCTTAAAAAGGGAAAATTACTCTGAATGAACTCAAAGATGCTCCAAAACAATCATCTAAAAAAAGAAATCCTTCTTTAAAGTGCACTTAATTACATGTAATTGATATCATTAACAGGATCTTTTGCAGAATTACTATTTATGGTAATCACTAGGCCTGGGACACTGTGTTTGAGCCAGCGCTCAGGTGAAAAGTGCCCTCAAAATGTACATGTACATTCAGAGGCAGCCTGAGGCTGCGCCCTGAAAGGCTGACTAGCCTGGCCGTATTCTGCCTTGGTAGAGACAGCAACGGTTTGAATCTGCTACGATGAAAAGCTCCTCCCTGACAAATAAGACAGAAAAAGGAAGAAATCAGATCAGGTCCCAGGGGCAGTTATCACACTCCTCTGTACAAATTTGTATCTAAAGCTGCAACCTGAGGAGCATGTGGAAACCCTCCCAAACACACAGGATGACYGGAAAGGGACCTCAGCCATCCACAMCTCCTCATTACCTTCCCCATCCTGCTTTTTATGGCAGTCAGCTTTATCCTCAGAAATTCCTTAAAAACTAGCTCCCCCATAAAAGTTTTGCATCTGGATAAAAGACATCTGTAAGGGATGTCCTTGGAGACCACGGGGGCTCTTCTTGTTGTAGGACTTTCCAACCTCATCCTGCCACCAGGAAGGACTTCTGGTTGAACTTGTTGATCTTGAAGGTCTTTTCTAACCGTAATAATTCCATGACTGTCACTTATTCCCACACTCAGATCTGGAGGAGATGCAGCGTCGCACAGCGCAGGTTTGGCTAAAGAGTGTCAGCAAAATAGTTTGCTTTTCCATGCATTTGACACAGCAAATTGCTGAGAATAACAAAGGCAGAGCATCCTCCTTCCTGTCAGCTCGCTGCATGGTAGACCATGGCCAAGAATCTGCTCTCCTAGCAGCGACAGCCACGTCACACAAACTACCACCAGGAGCCCTCCACGCTGGGCCCACTAAAATCAATTTATCGCCTGAACTATTTGGCTCATAAAAGGGTAGTTTCCTCTTCTTCTTTTACCTTCCTAACCAAGGTTATCTGCTCCAGAATGTACAAAGTAAATGAGGCTGTTTGGCTTATGGATACAAATAGATCTCGCTTTTTTGACTTGCAAAATGAATTCCGCTGCGACTTCGATAAAACTTAAGTATGCTAATGTTCAGTCAACCAGTTGTCTATTTATTTCTGTTTATGCCAGCATACCCATTAGCAACTTTTTCTTGTTTTCTTTGAGAATATTAAACGGTTCAAACATATTCTAAAAATTAGTTGATTAGCTTGTTAGGGCACATTTCCACTGCTAGCTCCTTCTGTAGCAAAAGAGAAAATGAAGGTAATTTTGTTTGCAAGGAACGTATGATTGGAAGCTGACTGTTGAAAGATGTGCCATGTCAATGTAATGAGGGAGTGTAATATCTTAGTTTGCATCAATATGGAAATAACTGTGCAGTTTGACAGACCTGATGCTAAAGGCAGCACCAGAGCACTCATTATGCATTCAGCCTCTGATTATGAAAAATAGTGTGTTTTCTTTTAAAGAGGAATACACATTATCAATCAAAACTGCACCAATTATTTCCAAAAGGGATCACAGCTAAACAGGCGTGGGGTCTCTTCAAATATAACTGCACCTGAGAAAACAGACACATATCAAAGTACATGATAGTTTAATTTCATGACAGTTGAATTAATTAGGCAATATAAAACCTGGCTTTCGGATTGGCCCGAGGCCCCAAGCGCTGTGCTAGGCTGGTGCCACACGTTGGAACGACTCTTCTGTACCATGTCATGAGTTATGAGTCTGGGCTCACAAGGGCTCCTGCTCCTCCATGCCATGTCAGGAGGTCCTGCTAAGTTGGACCACAGGGTCCTCCCATGGCGCCGTCACTGCTTCAAAAGGCCGGCAGCCACCAYGGGTGCTCACATCTCCACGTCTGCATCACTGTTCCCACCTACCCACCTTCTGCAGRCCAAGCTGCAGAAGAGGCGCCTTGCCCTCTCTCATGGTGCAGCTCCATTCGAGGGCAAGGCTCAGTTCAGCCCATGCTATCAGTTGCTATTGATCAGAAGCTATTGAAACACAGGAAGTTCCATCTCCATGTGAGGAAGAACTTCTCTGTGAGGATGACAGAGCCCTGGAACAGGCTGCCCAGGTGGGCTGTGGAATGTCTGGAGATCTTCCAAACCTGCCTGGATGTGACCGGGTGTCCCGTGCTCTGGGTGTCCCTGCTCGAGCAGAGGGTTGGACTAGATGATCTCCAGAGGTCCCTTCGAACCTTAACCACTCTGTGATCAGTGTAACTATTGTGACGCTGCTGCCAGATGAGGACCAGAGGACCTTTGCACTGTGCAGGATGACCAACCCTCACCCCAAGGCAAGCGATGGGAGCCAGCGGGCTCCTCGCCACTGCACATTGAATCCATCGCTGGTTGAACGATGCTTCACTCTCCATCCTGTATCTGAGCTTTGCACCGGCCCCGTAGGCACCCTGGTCAGCACAGAACGGCCTCGGCTCGCAGCGAACGGCTCTTTCCGCTCCCACTCATGCAGGGATCGCCCCTCCCAAGGCAGCCAGCAGCTGTAATTGGGAGCAGGTTAACAAAACACAAACGTCTAAAACTGGGCAGTGCAGCCATGCACATGCTTTCTGCCTTTTTTGTTTGGTCTTCATTTGTCAGCAAGAATTGAGGTCGCGGAATCACAGTTTGGGGCAAGAGCACACTTTATCTGTCCTGGCACATTTCTTTTTATATATATATATATTARTGCTTTTTTTCTCTTGTGCTTACAGTAACRTTTGCTTGGTCTCTTGATCTTCCCAAGCTCCCACTAGGAGAATGTCACRACATCTCCACTTGACAGGCAGCCAAGGCCCTTGCTCCAGTGCTTTCACTATTCACCCAAGTCTCAGCAATCCCTTGGCACAACGCACACAACACAACGCCCTGTTATTGTCACCTCTGACTCTCCTGTAGTGCCCAACACACTGGRTTTCCCCTTGGCCTGCAGCAGTTCCAGCAGTACTGTGATAAGGAAGGCGATTCTCTTGTGCTTTCAGTAAATATCTTCCCTAAAATGCAGGCTCAAGCTGCATTTAGCCATGCTAACAGGAAGGTCACCATGCTATTATTGCACAGGGAGAGAAAGATAAGAGGATAATGGCAAAGTCAATGGACAGCATATATGAGCACAGGTATTTATCTGAACTAAACAGCAAGAGCAGGGGCTGGAAATACTGCTAAGTTCCTTCCTTTTTAAAATGGTGTGGCTCTGCTTTTTGCAAGTGGGAGCCAGAGAGTGAAGGCTGAACATTAGTGCTCTAAGGATGTGCCTGTAACATTTACATGCAGAATCTTGCAAGGGAGAATCAGAGCCGTTTTCCAGGGGTTTAAGCATGGAGCAGGCAATAGCATTTGAATCCAAAACTCTACTAGCTTTCGCTCCATTCCYTTTCCATTCCATCAATTTGTCCCTGAAGAGATGTATAAATGAAAGCTGTGTTTTTGTAAATAGGAAAAGTCAGTTGATCATGTAGGATTTCAGTCTGCTTTTGCATTCTGAGGTCTCTAATGTCAAGTTGTCTGTAATTTGTACTGAACCAGAAGCAAAATACTGCTGTGCTGTCACTGGAGTGTCAATGACTTCTCTGCAGAACTGAATCTCTGTGACATTTACACATCCTAAGGACCTGTCTGAGCTTTGCATTCCACTGAGATGATGCAGGAATAACAGTTTCTTGAGGCTTCAAATTGAAGCTCTTCTGGCATTTTGCAGCTATGGCAAGGAATAGAAATGATAACTTGTAACTGACCTTCTGTTCTGTTTCTTGGGAAAATACATGCTTCTGATATATGTATAGGAGTTAAAGGACTTCAGGCTTCCTAGAATTATATACATTATTGTAGAATTAAAATAGATTCATTTTTGGTGAATGCATTTTCACCAGTTACTTGAGGAAAATAAGGGTGTATAATTTCTAAAGAGGCAACTCCCAGGGCTAGTTTTCTATGAGAAGAACCATGGAAAACCGCCCGAACACATTACTTCTTTGTTAGCAAGGTACAAATAAATACAGCCTTTTAAAAAACAGAATGCAAATCAAGTCAGCCACAACTTTCACTAAGAAATTCCCCTAAGAAATCCTAGTAAAATTCACTGAGAACAGGACTGCATGGATTTGTTGAAAGAAAACAAAAGAGCCTTCTAGCTTGCTTATCTCATGGAAAAGAATGCCACCAAATAAACAAAAGCTCCAATAAATACCTTTTTATTTTATTGTTAGCATAGAAATACATGCTGTTCACATGGCATTGCTGAGCYGGTGAAGACTTCTTCTCACCGTCAATTCTTGTAGTTATACCTGCTCAAAGTGCTCCCCCATCACAGTCCATCTCCATCCCTTGCCATTCAGTGAAGTTGCAGTCATTTACAGTACTTATGTATTGCAATAGTTTCTATGACAACAGATGATGATGTTAAGAATTTTGAGTTGGGTCTGTGAATAGGGAGATAAAGGCACTGAATTGCAAGGGGAAAGCTTTTCTTCCCAGCATTTAACTTAAATATCTGAGCTATTAATATTTACTAGCAAATGATTACAATTGTAGGAAAAGCAAATATAGTCCAACTTAGTTTTATAGAAGCAAACATTGTCCCCCAAATCTTTTCTGCACCAAATTTGATTAGTGTCTGGGCTTCCTGTCTGAAGAGACAGGGCTCTGCTGTCATTTTGCTTTGACTTGCGCAGGCAAGTTCCTTGGCTGGTGCAAGACCAAGAGTTGATTCTCACCAGGTGAATGGCTGCTCCTTTCCAGTGCTTTGAGAGAAAGGGATGTATGCTAAAAGCCTCAAAAAATCTCACTTTATATGTGATTGAGATCAACTAAAATTGCTTCCAAAACGTCTCAGACACAAAAATACTAAGCAGCTTAGGGATGATAGCTTAAAAACCTTGGGATTAGAACTCCTTCATTTTCAAGGAAAACTTCCTACAGAGAGCTGAGAAAACCACTCTTCTTTTCCAATTCCAGCCTAGTGTCCCCTCTGTGAGACAAGCCTAACAGGACACCCCCTCAGTGAACGGCTCCAGTCCCCCCTCTCCCACCATTAATTCACTTGGACTCCTGCCTGCTTTATCTCAACATAAAACTGCATTGCAGCTTGCAGGGGTTGGGATAGTGCTGTTGTCTTTGGGCAGTGCCTAAAACAAAGGCACTTGACCTTCAGCATCTGAGACTATGATATAAATAACCCATACCAGAAAATATTTTCCCTAGGGGTGCGTAAATGCAGTGATTGCAATCGGATATGTGCTGTGCAAGTCTAGGTTGTGTAATTAATTCCCTGTTATTTGGACGTGGAGAATGAAAGCTGCATACCTAGTGTGATCCAAAAAGGCCATTAGAAGCCCATACTTAAGAAAACTTAAAGTTCCTGCCAATACCAATGGCAGCGGCACACAGGGAGTGAGGAGAGCATCATGGCTGGATTTATGGCTTGGACTCGATGATTTCGAAGGTCTTTTCCAACCATAATGTTTCTATGATTCTATGGTTTCGTGGCCAGATTTTTTGCAGTCAGGAACCAATAACACTATTGGCTGCCAGGGCTGGTGGCAACCTCCGAGGTGCTCCGCTCCCACAGTCCTCCTTGAAGTCAAGCCCCTTGGAAGCAGATATGCAAAAAAACCCCRCTCTGCTCTGGCCTAGGAAAGAGCAGAGCAACTTGGATACAAGGTGATGGAAGTGGATGAAAGCAGGGATAATACTGGGGGCTTTATGCAGTTCCTGGGAGGAGACTACACTTGATTCCTTGCCTCAGACCCCTCCAAAATATGTCTTTCTTGGGTTAAAAGCTTTAATCTAGGATAGATTTAGCCTCTAAGCATACTGAGCACGGGCATGTTTTATAATCTGGAGTGAATGTGAAGGCAGAAGTCCTAACCCTTATTTTCTTCAGCTTCGCTGTCATATTGCTTCTCTGGCCTCCTGCTCTGCTTAGGTTTAGGACAAAACTTACTGACAGCAGAATTTTTCTGAAAGCCAATCTAGACAAGTCCAGTTTTGTTATGGGCTAATCGAAGCTAAAGCATGTGCCAGTTTTGGTAACCTTCTCAAGCCTGCACTTTGTTTTCCACTAAATGTCAGCTCTGATGGACTAGCCTGCTCATCTGAAAGGGCAGGTTTTTGCTTCAATAAAAACAAACCTAGCTAAAAAGATAGGCAGTGTCTCAATAAAAAAAAATAAAATAAAAAAAAATAAAAAATAAAAAAAAACTTGCCATGAGCACATGAAATGTTCAGTCTTAATTGGTAGGGCTACACAGCAGTTTTCTGGATGGCATATGCTAGCGGAGCATATTTGTTGTCAGGGGATTTTCAAGGTTATAAAGCATCTTAAAGGTGTGGGAGAGTGTGTAAATTAAGCTGCTACAGGTAGGTAATGTTCCCATGATGCAAGGACTAATATGCTGGTGCTTCCAGGTAAAATTTTACCACAGCATGGACTGCATGCAGTCCATCCTTTATTGCAAATCCAACTTGCTCCATTGGCTTCACTACTTTGATTTGCACTCTCTGGAGTTCAGGTGCAGAAGTCCGCCCTTCAAATGCAATGTTCAGAATAGTCTGAAGTAAAGGGAGGCTAGCAAGTTTTTCAGAAGAGAAGTCTCTATTTTAGCTTTTCAGTGCGGGATGCCAGCTCTTCTCCCAAGGCATCCGAGTGAGCCCGCAGTGAGGTGGGAAGTGCCATGGGGCTCACTGAGCACTTGGGACATCCAGCCTGGCCCCGCTGGCAGCGGTGTCATGGGCAAGGAAAGTGCGATGAGCTCCCGCTCGCTTATTCCCTCTGGACTCTCTCCATAGAAAAGCTGACGGAAAAAGAAGTATTTAGGGAAATCTTGTAAGCATTAGCAGCGTGATGGAGCTCTGCAGGCCTAGTGTAAATGTTATTCTGGGTTAAAAGCTCCTGATGAGTAGGTTATAAACATAAGTGCGTCTGTGGGGATTGTTAACGCTTCCTGTGCCAGAGTAGAAAGTCTCTCACTACGGAGAAGGAGAGACTTGCAAAATGCAAGTTGATATGTCAGTGCATGGTACCTGCTGCACTTTTGGGCACTGCAGTGTAATTTAAATCATAGGTGGTTATAGGATTCGTGGTTAGGCAAAGTATGTATGCCTGTCCTAAGGAAGAGCCCAGCTTTGCAGGCGTTGGGTGGTCACAGCCCACGGCCCTGCTAGGCTCTCTGAAGAGCAGCTCTACTGACCACCCTGCCGCCGGGTCCACTGGCTTTAGGTGGCATCGAATCACACTGTGACGGGCACATWGTCACAACAAGGCTTGAAGGGACAGCCTGCCCTGGTCCTGAAGGAATCAGCACAAGGAACGCATCCCTCCGGAACGAAAACAGGGAGAAGTGGAAATGCCTCCAGTCCCTCCGATGGTCTGTGAGCTCGTACTGCCTCACTCGCCGTTCCCCGTGGATTTGTGAGATGAGGAGACGCGCGGATATGAGGCTCCATCACCACCGGAGCTGCTCCGGCCAGGGGCTCYGGGTGCATCCATGGCCGAGGAGGGCGCGATCCAGGCGGGAGCCGTTGCTAGGAGCTGCACGTTGCCCGACAGCTCGAGCTCGGCCAACAGGGCCGAGCCCTCCTGCTCCTCAGCCACCTCCATCGACCACCCCCTCAGGAAGGCCCAGCTCCATCGCTCCGCCACCTTCGTAGCGCCAGGCAATGGAGGCTGAGGGAAATGGGGAAGGTCCGTGCCCATCACGGTCAGRGCGACAAGGCAGGACTGTGTAGTCGTGGCATGTTGAAAGCAGAACACAAAATGGCTGTCGCTTCACAAAGGTCCTCGCAGCTTCCTCTCACCTGCCACTTATTCTGCACCCAAGATGCTACCGCTCCGTCAGCCTGGGGACAACTGGTGAAATCCACAACCCGTCACAGCTTGTTCCGCGAGTAACACGTTTCCAGGGACGTATATTTTTAGTAATGCTGTAATACCAATTCCACAGGTGTTTGGGAGCCCACTCGGCTGTCTGTTAAAATGCCCAGCAACCAAAAATCCTTAGAGCTGCCCTTGTCCAGACTGATGAGGAGCTGGGAACTGTGAGGCTCTTGAAGCACCACTTGAACGGGACCCTCGAGTGCCATAAGTGCATCAAAACACTTCACCAATATCTGGTTTTATGGCAACCAAATTAGAAATATTCAGCTGGAGTGAATGGTAGAAGAGGGAATGCTTCCCAAATTGCTCTACACTCTTTTTTTTTTTTTTTTTTTCCCTCTTTTTAACCAGATCAGAGTCTTTCATTCTGTCCATTTCTTTTCTGTGGGGGTGGAGGAAGACAAGGAAGGATTAGGATTATTTTTTCTGACAAAGAAGGATCACATTCAACGACCATAACTTTTCTTTTTCAACTTAGGAAACAACATTAACACATTTATTCATAGATCAAAGGCAGACAAGACAGGGCTCTATCTTTTTTATTTTTTCCCTGCAAACCAATTCTGTCGAGTTTACTTGTGTTGCTACTAATGAGGTAACTTCAGCGCTGATTCAAATGACTAGCGCTCTCTCTAGTGCGAGCTGACAATCTCTGGCCACTGCAAAACATTATTCCCAGGCCAGGTGTTGGGCTTACGGCCAAAATGTTGTGTTTTTCCCAACACTGCACTACAAAGGGCCTCAATGATGATAGGAAAGATATACTTCCTTCAGGGATCAGAGATAATTAACTCTTTACAGTTGCTCTTTTATTATTACTGAATCTTTGCCAAACTTCTGCATTGCTTTACTTAAGAAAGGTACCTCATGCGCTACTGGTAATATACAAATTACTTTTTTCATTCATTAACTGTCAGGCCTTTTACTGGATTTTGAACTACTTTGTTGTAAAAAATGCTCAGAATTGGTCATTCCTGAGCATTTTCTCTGCATGCTTCTCTTCAGTTTCCAAACTTTGTAACATATTTTTTTTTCTTACCAAAAGGGAGGAATTTAGAAAGCAATATTCCAAAAAGTCAAAGCAAGTACGGCATGTATTTCATATAATTGCCTAAGAAGCAGATTTTAAGTAGTATGTTAGTAGTACTGTTAAGCAGGACTATTACATTCCCATAGCAATTAAAAGATTCACAGGTTCATTAATAATAACGGTAACACCTCTGCTTATCTGTAAGTCTCCAAGAACACTATGAGGAGGGTAGCATCACTATCTCAGCCTTGCAAAGGAGGACACCAGGTCACCAGCAGAGAAGATCACTTGCCCTGTGCCACCCAGGAGACCAGGGTCAAAGTCGGGACTAGAGCAGTTGATTAATTTTCCAAAGAATTAACCTGCTCCGCTATATTTACAAATAGAAATGACGGATCCAAAGTGCCTTAGAGAGAACGTGCCAAGCCTACACGTTTACTGGCAGTCTAGCTTTCCGATGGGGTTTTACTCTAYGGTTGTGTGCATTAGCTGCTTGTCACCATTTCATATGCTCAACCACTGCATAAACTTACAGAGGCAAGTGCTGTTTTCTCAGAGGCCATTTTTAACATTTGCCTTTTGAAAGCTAGTGAAAAGCTACAGAAACTACTGTAGGGGAAAAAAAAAACCCAAAACAACAGAGGAACAAGCCCATGAAATGTTTATTTTCCTCAGCCCTGTGACTGAGAGGCATTGATGGCCCTGCCTGGGTGTCATGCAGGAACATTAGTGTCCCCATAGAACTAAATTTACTCATCCCCAGGAACAGGATTGTGCCTCAAAGCCAACCCTGCTGCTACAGCCAACCCTGCTGCTACAGTACTGCTGGGGACACTTACACAGTGCCACTCTTCTCCTTCCCAGGATGGGGACATCTCAGAAGTCATGTACAGAGGAGATGTGTGCATGAAATGGGAATTAGTACATGAGGTTCCTAGGGCCCCTTGCACCCGTACACACTGTAACACCAACCAGGCCTGAGAGCCAGACTTGCTCCCAGCCCCACAAGGGCAGAGCATGTCCCTGGGCTTGCTCAACGTCCCCCCTGGAGCACCTCCCACAAGGAAACCATTCCTGCTCTCCCAAAGACTCCCTTCTCAAGAAGAGGAATGTGATGTATTCTGAGCAACAAGATGTGTTGCATCAATATCCATTTTTGTTCTTCAACTTGGTATTTTCAGGGGGTTGTTTATCTAAAGCTTCAGAGTTTTGAACTGAAGAGCAGATTGCTCAGTTCATACTATGCAACCAGGTGGAAAGATCTGCAGATTTGCCACTCAGTCCAAACACACAAGGAAATAGAGAAAAAAAAAACAGAAAAGATAAGTAGCATGCACAGCATTCGGGATTTGCTTTTCTTTTGAAGCGGCATCTGAACACAGACAAAACCCCATAATCTTCCCAGATCCAGGCTAYAGGATTTTAATCGGGATTTCTGGCTGATAGCAATTAAAAGCTGACAGCACAGAAGTATTTTATTAAAGGAATGATTGCTTTAATGAAATTCAACTGAAGCATGGCCTCCAGATTGGAGCTGGTCACATGTATAAAGTGCAGGGACTAGCTTAGTTACACAAGATCACAAAGGAAGTTAATAGAACTGGGAAACACATTCAGTGTCTTTTTCATTCTCGGCTCTTTGTTCTACCCATTAGTATACACTGACTCCCTTTGGTAAGATCCTTTGTATTTCCAACTTATCAGGGTCTCATAAATGAAAGTCATGTGCTTTTATCTACTCATTCCCTTTAATAAGTGTCACAAACATTCACTGTGATTGATTAACCGGTAACAAGAAACAGACAAAGTAGGAATATGCATATTAGCATATTTTTCTTTGCTCAAAGAAATGCTTCCTATACGTACGCAGCACTTATAATATATTACGCTGCCAAAAATGTTAAACAAAGGAGAAAGTGAATTACAGTACAAAACCCAGTGACAAGGCCAAATTTATCCTTGGTGTCACTCAGTGATGGCAGCAGAGCTAAGCCAGAGATGAAATAGGCTCCCTACGTGTACATGCAACACACCAGTAAGCACAGAGGGAGAGTCATAGATTTCGCAGCCAGAAGGGACTGTTATGATCCTATCATCTGGCTTCCTGCATAAACACAGGCTAGAAAATGTTACCCATTCCCCCACCATGCACACAGACACGAGACTGAAGGATTTTGTTCCTTCTGCAGTGGCAGGAGAGTTGTTTTGGTACCCCTCTGGAAGGATGCCTAGTGCCTTTGGACTGTGCTGAGCATCCTCTGCTATTTCCCAGCGGTGGTGGGGAATTTGTTTTGAGTCTGTCATGGTAGGGTCTGCAGGTAGATGATGAAAGGCATCGCTGAAAACAGCCTGTGACAGTTTCCACATCAAGGTTTTTGCCCATAACACCAGTATATTTGCCCATAATTCATGGTCTGCCATATGTTAAGTCTTAAGGTTAACTTTGGTTGAGATGTGATGTATTCAGAGCCATTCTAGGTAGATCTGGAGGATGAGTTCCCTGTGTCATCCATGTCCTAGACAGGAACGACTCTTTCATGAAGAGATAAATAAAGAAGCTAGCAGTAATTAGCATGGCCGCAGGAAAAATGAGTTGAACCCAAGGAATATTACGCATATGGCAGTCAAGGCAAAAGCCTGTATTACTTAATACATCATTAACTGTATATAACAACAACAAAAACAAAACCGTCTTTCAGAGGGCCATGCACATTTGCAGGCTTATCTGTTGGCTTCTGGTAGCAGAAATCAGAAACAGATTATTTGAAATGAGGAGTGTCTACCATTTCAGCTCCAGGCCAGGTGGACATGGATGACCTAAAAAGATATATTTAGCAATGAAGACTTCAGACTGCAGTGCATTATGTGTATCCAGTTCCTAGCTGTTAATCATGTCTCCTTCCCCCAAATTGGCCAACCAAAAGGACACCTGGCAATTCTGGAACATTCCTATTAGATTACTAATATCAATATTAAGTGAAAGAGCTTGAAGAATGTCACATTAGTTTCTGATGGCTCCCTTCCGCCATACTTCTGGCCAGCAAGCTTTGGCAGATGTGACTCCATTCTGTCCAAATGTAATTCAGTGTTTAAGAATGTGCTCACTTTCCTGGGACCATCTGTTTACTTTTCTGCTGAAGGAACTCCAGCCTCTTTGGCAACCTCTTTGTATTGTACTCAATAAATCCTGACATGTAGCAAATTTTTTTGGCAGATCTTGAATCTGAATGCCATCCAAATTGTTCATTATTGATATTAAAACCGATTTGTGCATCACCAGCCATTAAAGGAATGTACTAAATATCTCCATGAATGAGAAACTGAGTAGTCCATCAGAACACATTTATCAACACTAACGGTGCAGTGAAAAAAACTGTTGTGTAGCTTTTCCTATTATGGTAAAACCTCACCCAGAGCAGTTATTCCTTTTCTTTTTGCAGGACCAAAAATGTCCTAAGAGCTAACGTACAAATTCAAAAGGCAAAAGAAAGGTATCTGTTCCAGAGGGTGGCTTGGGCCAAGGAGCTAGCTGGAGAGTTAGCCTGGTCCAAGCCAGACAGCGGGACTCTGGGCTCAGTCACAAATCCCCTGTCTGACCAGGGGTTAGTCTCATTTTCCTGCATGTGTTTGATTTCTTCTTGAAGTCGTTGTCTAAACTGTAGGATCTTCCAGGCATCCTTAAACTTATGAAATACCCAACGTGCAGTTTCATTCCTTTAGCTCCTGTAGCCTAATATCCAGCATGGACAAAGTATATGAAGCTTTCAAATTATCCAGGAGTATCTATGCAGAGCAGGTAGCACACACTGCTTTAGCTTGCAGGGGCTAGCATCCGGCTGCATTTTCTAGGTTTTACTATATTAAAAAGTAATGATGTATACTTTCCGTATTTGTAGAATGTGTACACATGCCATCTTGAATTAAAATTGAATAATTTCCTAGATAAGAAAATTGGTGTAAAATTAAGTTCGCTAAACTCATTTTTAAGGGTCCATTTTCACTGGAGCTTTGCATAAGCTCATCTTTCCTTATTCCTTTCAACTCCAGTAACTATTAAAAATTCAGACCTGTAGCATTTGCCCTGTATGATACCTTAGACATTCATTGTACCGATACTGTGCCTATAATGTACCTATATTGCACAGTCCTATAAAAACAGTCGGGTTCCAAATCAGTTGACCTCAGAAGGAGCATCATGATTTTGACTGCGGCYGTTGCTTTGTGACAGGTGACTCAGAGCTGACGTTTCCACGCARGGTGCTCCCTCCTCGGTCCCTGGGAGGAGACGCTTGCTCAGCAGCTTGCTAAACTTTTGAACCTCTCCTCTATACTCTCCAGACGCACTTGCAGATTCCTCCCCGGCCAGTTTAGTGCTGGTGAAAGTCTGCAGGCTGATAGCTGTGGAAGCCGCTGTCTGTTTTCTCATGCAGGTGATTTATTCAGTGGGATGGATGCTTCTTCGCGCACCCAGAACAGCCCAGCTGCTGCCTCAGCACCAGCTCCGCACCAGCTCTCCCTGCCCACATCGGTGCCAGGCAGAACACGGCTGTGGATTGTAGCGTGTAGTCACCTCTCCACTACTGGGAGACACTGGGACTGCAGCTGCCAACATTATAGGTCTCTCTTAACAGCCCAGCTGTGCTACAAGGAGCACGTTGCTGTTTCAGTGAGGAGCCTTCAAGTCGCGAGTCAATGCACAGGGGCTTCAAGGAAATGTGGGCTACAAGGTGTGACGAGGGAGCTGTGCTTTAATCACCCCCCTTCCTTCAAATGATCCCTTTCCCTCCCGCGGTGGGGTGGCCTGGCAGCAGTGCATGGGAAAGCACTTAGCTGATTTGAGTTCCCTTCTGTTCCTTATCCACACCAGCACTTTCTATCGTTGCTGCTCTTCTGGTTTGTCTCAATTTTATCAGACTGCTGGGCCTGCTAATGGAATAGACGATCACTATTTTAGTTGGAATTAATTAAAATAAAATCTGATATCCTGCTCTTTTCTCCTGAAGCCTCTTCAAGAGGCTTCAAACCACGTCACGCCTRTAGACGTGGACATTTATTCAACATTTTCCCCTTCCCTTGGCACAAGAGCCCAGAAGCTCCTTCTGGTGCCTGCTTGTACTTCACTTCCAGTGTGAATTCACACAAATCAGAGCAATGGGAGCAAAACAGAAAGTTCAAGTTAATCCATTAATAACTGATTAGATAAGCCTGGTAGTGTACATGATTAGGGTCAGATTCTGCTCCTGGTCATTCATTACAGCATGGAGTGTCACGGGCCCTCACAGGACAAGGTATCACACAGGGTCTCCACATAGGAGCTTGATTCGGTTTTGCATATTTATGGGAATCTTCTAATACAAACTGACGACTTTGCTAACTATCTTCTGCTGTCACTGTCTCCATTAATATGCTTACAATCGAGGGTTGTATCATTGGCTAAGAGGATAACCTTGTGGATGTGAGGAAATCTGTATTTTATTTCCCCCATGATGTTGGCTGAGGGATTTCCATGGCTTTGCATTTCCATATGTAAATCTAGCAAATTCCCAACCTGTTCCTGGAATTTGTAATGCTCAGATGATGGGAAGTTATACCTAATTAAGCAGAAGTGATCTGAATGGAAGAAGATAAGAGACTCCCTTTGATTTGCACTCTGGTATTTACACTTGCTCTTTTCCTGGACTGTTTCTGCTGCGAGGCGCAAGGTTCCTGCACGGTGGGTAACATCCACAGTGCCAGGTATAACATCCTTGCAAGCCCTAATGCTGCGGTAGATAATTCTGACAGCTCCTCCCGCAGGAAATAACAGCAATCACAAACTGAGCACCTTCTGCTGAGGTACAAGATGTGCTTCTGAACTTGCCTTCCCGGGCAGAAGGGCTCGGCAGCATGTGTGTTAGAAACAAAACCTTTCCAAATAAAACACCTCGCTGCTTGCACAGGGGAGGACACGAGAGGAGAAGCGTCTGAGAGATGTTGGTCATCTCTTTCAGTGCTCTGCTATTAAGTACATAAATACTGTGGTGGTGTGGACGGTGCAAGCAATGAGATGGCCTGGGAAGGGTTTGGGGCGGGCGCCGAGGGCTCGCTGTGCCGCACGTCTCCTTGCCCATGGAGCCAGGCGCCGCTCGCCCCGCTGCAGAGATCGTGGCCATCGGCTCTTTGGAGCAAGGCTGCAGCTGCAACGCACCAGATGGTCCGAAAAGCCTGGCAGTTCAACAGCACCTTCTATCTGCAAGATATCATTATGGAGTTGCTCCACTTCCTCTAGTGAAACATAACAACAAAATGGAACACAGATGATTTTTTTTGCCTGCAGGACATGAAAATAATTGATTTAGGACTATAATTTCCAATGGCAGCGTTACGGAAGCCCCTAAATTGCTGATCTGTAGAAGCTGGGAGCATTTTCCAAGCAACAGATGACTCTAGACTTGCTCTGCTACTTATCCTTTGTCTGTAAACATCCTCTGCTGGTCACTATTAGAGAACATATTGGGCTGCGTGAATCTTTGGTCTGAAGTAATAARCCGAGTCTTACAGCCTTCCAGGTGCAGCTCGCGTTTCCTTTACTGGGAGACTTACATGAAGTAGACTGCATGGCAGCCTTGCAGTCTAGCTCTCTGCTAACAAAGCAACCAAATACAAATGRTAGTTGGCAGCATCTTCTGAAAGGCCCCCCTCTTCTGTGAACACTATTTTTAATGTATCAGATGAAARCACTTCTGAGGGTAAAAATATCATCGTCAGGAGCTACTCCCTGTTCTTTTATTTTTTATTTCAAGGATTTGGATTTTTTTTTTCTTAACTCCACACGTATTTAATTTACAAATATTTACAGTGACTCAGATGCTGAAGTGGAATACGAAATAGTCCTTGCAAAATAATTGTCACTATATGTCAACAACACATGGACTTGGATGGCTGCGATAACTCACTAGACTATTCACAGGGTATGTTTTGTACATAATCATTGGAAATGTAGCCTGAAATCACCGCTTAAAAAAACCTCACCCATCCCAAATGCCATTTTAGATGAGCAAGTCTTATATAGCAAATTTTGACCCTAGTAAACTGTTTTAGCTGTAGATCTCCTGCAACTAGAAGATTATTTGACCAACGAAACCTGAAATAGGCTTTAATTAATTCAGCAAATATTGAATAATAGAACTCCTTTTGTTTAGAAAGTAAATTTCATGGGGCAGGGATTACCTTCAATCGTGTTAGACATTGCCCAAAATACACTGGCTGCTTCAGCAGCAAGTAGGGCTCCAGACTGCCAATTACTGAACCTGCTAGAAATCAGCGATTTCTTATCTGAGGATCTGGTCCTATTACGTATAGTGGATACACTGGTAAATACAATTAAGCTTGATTTTATTGCGAAACAACATGATTACAAACCGTGTTAAAGGGCCTGAAGTGGCTGCACGTTGCTGTTATTGCTATTCACCCGTGCCGTCCTGCGGAGCCGCTGGGTTCCAGCAGGGCACGAGGTGGTGCCGGCAGAGCCGCGTGCGGGAGCCACGCGCCGGCCCCTGCAGGCCAGTGCTCTTCAAGGTTGGTACAGCCACCGTGTGCCCTGTCTTGGGCACCAGCTGGGAGCAAAGCCTCCGTTTGGTGCGTCTGCAGCCACCCTTCCTCTTGGGTTAGGTCCCACACGAAGGGACCTAACCCAAGGTCCCCCGTCCGTATGTCAACAGGGTGCAGGACCTGGAGACTCTGCAGTGGAACCCAGGGACAGCCCCTGCTCCAATGGGGCCACCTCTCAGCTTCAAATCTACTCATGAACTCAGCGTAGAGCATGCCAGCTAACATCAACAGAACTGCTCGCTGACTTAAACTGCACGTCGGATCCCAGCGTCTGGAAATAAACTGGGAAARAGCTGCCGGAGAGGCCTGGAGGCTGTAGGACGTCTGAGTGGTACCACTCACGTGGTCCAGATAGGAGACATTTCCATTTGCATCCCATAAAACGAATAGTTTACAAGGGGGTTCTCTAATGGGATTGCCAGACAGGAACAGGATTTGACTGTAGTGTGATTTATCAGTGGTGGGTTTCGGTATCCAAAGTGTTGGTTAAATGCAAGATACTAATAAAATTCCTATGGGTTAATTTTATCCTAAGAATAGTTTCAAAGTGAAAATAAAGTTGAAGGTACTCTCAAGGGTTAGAATAGGAATATCAGCTGGTCCTATCATTTCTTCCTTTTATATTTGTATTAATCCTGAAAACTGACTACTGAAAATGATTTAATTAGACGAAAGAGAAGAATCAGATCATGAAGACATGCATCATATACCTTGGTTTTCAAGTTATATGGAATCATGATACAGAAGCCCACAGTAGTATGTCCCCTATTAACACTTGAAGTAGAAATTAGTCAGCTTGCCTTAGTTATTTTTTTTCCATCAAAAAATAATCTAATTCTCAGATTTTGTCATACGGTAATAGTGAGCCATATGCATAACGCTATCAAAAAATAAAACATCATAAACTATTGGCATTTGGGGAGCAAAGACAGAACGGGGCTTTCAGCATTTCCCACATTCTTCACATTTGAGAGGGAAGCCCCATTCCCATTACTCCCTGGGAGCCCAGCTTGGGAGCAGCAAGGGAGGCCCCGGGAAGCCAGGGCACGAGCCAGGGCAGCCAAGGTCCAGCCGAGAGCTCCAGGTGCCCCTGCTGCTTCCCTGGGCACAGCCACAGCGGCCAGGGCTGGCACATCCTCACCATCCCAAAGCACGAGCGCATCCGCATTTCTTCTCCCAGACCAGAAATTATATGACTTATCTTATAAGACGGTTTGTAGGAAATAATGCTGAGGCCAGGGAACACGGGCAAGGGAATTTCCATTATACAGCTAGCTACTTTTTACATTCCTAAGCCTTTTTTTTTTTTTGCAACAACATAGGAAAACTACAAGTCTCTTTTAATATCAGCCTATCCCTTACTGTATTAGACGCACAGTTTGGCAATGGAGTGACACCAGGAGCGAGATGTTGTAGAGCATCTTGGGTCGATGGGAGAAGCAGCTGCAAGACGGAGGTGTTCACACCGCTCTGTGCTGCAGGGCGCCTCTGAGGTCCAGGCCTGCACCCAGCTGCTCTGGCAGCAATTTTGGCAGCGTGCAGAGGGGAGGACACCCTATGAGGGTGCTGCCTTGGGGAGGGCAAGCACACTGACATGGAGAGGTGCTCCTGGGAGCGCTCTGCTGCTGCCACTCTGCACTGGAAAGGACTGAGGCCCCTCATGCTCACCCTGCAATTTGCTGTATTTTGATATATATTCTTTCAAATATACAATTTTATTTGAAAAGGAGTTTAATTCAGGCTCAGATGTGTCAGATTTTATTTTGAGAGCTTTTATGGTAGAGAAAAACCTCTTTTAGTGAGACAGAATTACAGTACAAAACCAGCTCTGCGTTTCTGCTCTATGAATTAAACCGTTTCTAAGGCAGACACAGATCGAGAATTGACATTTATTCCCCCACTATTACCTACATTAGATTTTCAAATGTTTGTTATTCGCTATAGTCCTGGACAGCCAAGATCAAAATGCTACACTTGGAAAGATCATTCCTGGGGGGAATGTGCCTGGCGGGAGTGCAGCTTTCGGGAGTGCCTGGGTGAGTGTTGAGCGGGGCCTCTGCCCTGTCATTTTCAGATGAGAAAGTCGTGCAGGAAAAAAAGCGAAGGCTTCTGTTAGTAGAGACAAAGTTAAGGGTGGCTGTATGCCAAGAAAGATGAGGTTTATGGGTATAATACTCTAGTCTACATGAGACATTATATCAGTGGTGAGAAATTTATCGCAATCATCTCCCTCTTTCCATTTCTGCCTTCTTTTTGGTGACATAATAGCGTAAAGAGGAAAGGTCGCACCTTAATGCCAAGATGATTCATAACTTTAATACCAGAAGGAACAATTGACGTAAACAATCTTTGGCTAAACTTTATTTCCAGCAGTGCTTTCAGCCTGGATCTGGAGTCAAACAAATAGAGAAATATCCACCGCAGGCTTGCGGGGATGCACCCAGGCTCCCGACCTGGGCAAGGAGGTTGAGCTCTAGTTGAATGACTCTGGAGAGCCAAGACTGGGCTACAAAAACCTGACCACGAACTGCCCTTCAAGCCCGGGCCATGGAGAGGGCTCCCTGGCAGGCCGGGCTGTAGCCAGCGTTGCACACACTGAGTCTGGAAGTGAAGATATGATGGTTTTCCTAAAGTGCAACACTTACAAAACGCTGGATTCACAGAGGGAATGAAACGAAGATCAAGGACAATGCAATGAATGCATTTGTTGTTCTCAGGAAACTAGCTTGCTCACTGACTAAGGTGAATGTTCCTCAGCAATTCCTTTGCCTGCCCTTTTTTGTTGCCTCTGGAAGAAGACACAGGAGAAGCAAATGAGAGAGCAGAAGCAATGTGGGTCTTGATAGATCTGGGCCACTGTTGGTGTCCTAGAGCAGAACAGGCTCAGAGAAGGGCCTTGGTGTAGGCGTGTGCTAAGATACAGATCTAGCAGCGATGGATGGATCAGTGCTGAGTCGGTTGAGAGGAATTAGGCTCGGTACTATGTCTATCCACAGCATATTGATATCATCCAGAGGAGACCGAGCCAAGTTGTCACAGAAACTACTGCTTTAAAAAAACAGCCACTGTGTCACAGCATGATAAACATATGCACAGATTGATTTTGGCTATGGACCAATAAATATGTGCAGCCAATGAGCACAGCTTTCACTTGTAATGATTACAAGTAYGGCAGACTCCACTTCCTCAGACCTCAGCGTAATGCAGGATCCCAGAATCCCAGAATCCCASAATGCCAGAATGGCTGAGGTTGGAAGGGACCTCTAGGGATCATCCAGTCCAGCCCCTGCTCCAGCAGGGACACCCAGAGCACGGGGCACCCGGTCRCATCCCGGCGGGTTGGGAAGATCTSCAGAGCAGGAGCCTCCCCAGCCTCCCTGGGCAGCCTGGGCCAGGGCTGGGCACCCTCACAGTGMMSAAGTTCTTCCCCACATGGAGATGGAGCTGCCTGGGTTTCAAATTATCCCCATTGCCCCTTGCCCTGTCACTGGCCACCCCTGAGAAGAGTCTGGCCCCTTCCTCTTGACATTCTCCCCTCAGGTATTTTTACAAATTGATAAGAGAGAGCAGTGAAAATCTAATGGCCCTTGAAATATTCTGCTTAAAGAAAATCTTGATACAACATATGAAAAGAGAAGTGAAAAGGGAGAGAAAAAACAAGCAAATGGGCAAGTGAGCTGTCCTGGTGCATATGTTGTAAGACAGAAATGAGTGGAAATAACTCAGCGTGAGAAAGCCCAAAGGAAATCAGGAATCTTGAGACTGGAAAAGTGCTTGACAAGAGGCTGGAACAGGGGTCAGAAGTTTTTATCGTGTCCAGTGGCTCATGTTTTAAGAGGCAGYTTGTCCCGCGCTCCTGTGCTCCCTCCTAACTCCGGTTACACCTGGCAGCAGCAAAACCCGACAGACACAGCAGRTGGGACCAGGGCGGCCTTTGGGAAGCGGCATCCGTCCATGGAGCATCCCTGGCACCCACCGGGGCACCTCTGGCAAACTGACCAAAGCACGGAGCCTGTCTGCAGACTGCCTTTGGGGGTGTTTTTCTAGCACCACACGGAGAGGTTGGCTGTGGCCAACGGAGCATTTCTTACTGAGGTAAGAAATATAGTTAAGGTATTTCTTACTGAGCTGCTGGTCACCATTCCCAGAGCCAGAGACTGTAGAGCCCTGGGAAGTCACTTCATGCTGTTTCCCCAAGGGCTGCTCCAGTTCGGCTCTTCCTGAGCCCTTCCTTCCTTTCCGCCTCATACAGAAGCTAAATAAAGTCCTGCGTGAGTTCTSAGAGGACACAATGAGAGACACCATCTGTGTTTACATTACAGTGAATAAAGGGATCGAAGGGATGGATAGTCACCCTTCAGGACATAAACAACCAAAACAGACTTGAATTCCAGAAGAAAATTTAGCTTGGATAGGGCTGGCTATAAATGACCTGTGTGGATGTCCGTGCACGTTCTTTGGAGGATCCTTGGTGTTTGGTAGCAACCTCTGCTCAAGTTTTGCACCGGGGYGCACCGTGTCCGTCCCTGCACGTGTGTCTGCATCGCTCGTGTGCCACACTCTTCCTCTGCTTTGCAGTGTGAGTAAGAATATAGCAGATGGGGCAGTAACAGAAATCAGCAGCTGTACCCGGGTCCTGGGGAAGGCCTGGGGCAGAGCAAGGAAGCAAAGTTTCAAAGCCCGAGCCCTAACTCTGGAGTCGGCCTCTTTTCCTCTCCCTAAGTTATTAAGCCCAGGGAACATCCTGAACCTCTCTCACAAAGGAGAGGCTCTTGCAAAGGAGGATTTTAATGTTTAAACAGTACTTGAGTTAAAAATATATTGAACAGGCCATTTACATTTTGGACAAAGTATATTGAATTTTCCACGAAAAAGCCCCTATAGAGGCAAGATAAAATAAATGGAAAGACAGCTCTCCTTGTATCCTTGTATTTCACATTTTTTTCTGTAGAGCTAATATAGGATTAAAGGGGAAGCTGGTAGCTGGTAGCTGCAGGAACAAGTTTGAGCAATCACTTGTCACTTGCAGTTAGCACAGAAATGTATTATAACAAGATATTACTTGTAGAATTTCCACTATAAATCTTTTATTCATTCCAAGGAATCCCAGGCCAGGCATTTGCCATACTACATTGTCAAAAATAATGCCCAGCATAAATGGTGTTCGAGAGACCATGAACATCAGAGATAACAAGAGCACTAACACCTTATGGGTCTTAAAAACCCAGTGGTGGTAATTCTGGTCTCTCATTAAAAGCGAAATAAAAATATTGTTTAAGAATGACTTTTATGTTTAACTATTAAATGCAGGCATTGATTCTTTGCTTACTGCTTTTCCCACTTTTCTTAAAAATTGCTGAGTGGATGTAAACAAGCGAGTAAATTTTTATGGCTCCATTCTGTGGCTGGGCAGGGGAATAAATGAAAGCTGAAACAACCTGGCATCCTAAATGAGGATTCTCTTTCCCCGCCTTCCAAAGACCATGTAGGTAGGAAATGCATTTGTTTTTCTATCTATCTCACCAGAATTTGATGAGAACAGAGAGGTTCCCCAGGCGAGTTTCTCTTCCACATCCCACAAACCACGACTCCCCACAGAGGCAGGAGAGCTGAGGATACGACCACGCACTTGGTTTCATCGGATCTTTAAGGTGGCATCAACATTTCATCCGCACAAAAGCTGCAGTTGCTGCCTGAGCTTGTGCACAGCCCATGAATCATGCAGGTTCAAACCCTTGTGAGCCACATTACATCCCTCTATCTCCTATGTATAGCAAAAAAAAAAAAAATTATTTTGCAAATGTTTGAAATAATATTTTTAATTAGGGCTATATTTCACGTGCCCCACGTAGAAAGCTTGCTGCCACGTTTCCCAGAGTTATTGCATTCACTACAGAGCTCATTCGAAAGGGAAAATTATAACTGAAAAGGGAAAATTATAACTAATCAAATTTTAAAGAAGCCTCTAAAAATAGCTTGTCTAAAGCCATAATGTCACAATGATAAAGTCCAAGCTCTCAGGCTCTCCAAGAGCTAAGAGCAAGGCTGTGCCCCATTAGAAGTTTGGGCTTTTCCCATTAATTTCCCAGTGGGATAAAAGCCTCATCTCTGACGAGAGAGGCTTGCAGGGGACCTGAGGTGAAGCATTTCTCTGATCCAGAGGAAAACACGGCTAAAGTCCACTCARTATTTTGGTATTTGGGGAACAAGATTTAGTGCTAAGCATCAGATGTTGGTCAACAAGAAGGTTTTGGTGTGTGCTTGCTTTTTGGTAGGAATTTGAGCTGTGGGAAGGCTGGAGAACCCTGGCACAGATGGATTTGCAGATACAACACAGGGGATTYGGTTAAAAGTGTGAGAGAAATACGCTTTATTATACTGCACTTCAGTGTGTCATATGGAGACTATACTGCCTATTTAGGGGTCTGTTTTGCGTGGAAGATGCCTCCCACTATTAGGCAGACATTTCTGGTCCTCACTTCCTTTGCAGTTGGTATAATAAACCAGCAGTGCTAAACAGCGACCTCGTGCTTTGGAGTCTTATAGTGCTCACCAAAACAAGTAAATGTCCTGATAGCCAGTGGAAACTTCGCTTGAGCATGTTGTATTTTCCTAGATACAAGGTATTTATCAGCAGCAGGAACACTATTTGTATTATACAGTCTGTGCACACYGCTAAAATTTGTATCAATCAGCAGAGTCATTAAATCCTACATTGTCCTTCCCCTAATCCACTGTTAGATTAAATGGTTCAATTAATAATAAATATTAGCAGTTTATTAGATTAATAGTTACACCATTAGATTAGTGCATGTGGTTGCACAGAGACAGGAATGAGGCAATAGTTTCCCACTCCATCATCTCTAGCCGCGCGCGGTGCCATATGTTGTTGTTCTGCCGCGCTCCTCTCCTCCTTACAAAAACCAAAGCCAAACCCTTCAGCTTCACCTGCCACTTCCAGTTATTCAGCACTGGCCCCAGGACCTCGACTGAAGCAGTCGGCGCTCTGAGCAAAGCCACTGAACTCAGTGGGGATGCAGGAGAGGAGCCAACACAGACTTTGACCCATTTATTTGAGAAAATTACCCCTGGTCCACGAGCTAATCCCCTCCAATAAGCCCGGCAATGGGCAGGAGGAAGCACCGGATTAGTGAGCCGGGTCCTGCTGAAGGGATTGATACGTAGCAGCTGGAGGAGCCCTGTTATCCCACGCTCGAAACGCGGGTGTGATAACATGCCAAGTTGTCGCATCTGCACATGATCTGTTTTCCTCTATAAAACGAATTGCAAAATGCTCTAATTTTAGAAGGCCGGGAAAGAATCAGCTGGGGAAAAGGCAGTAACACTGTCCAGCAAACTACTGCTAATGTTAATCTGTTATTTGTCAAGCGGCCATCTATGCTATAACCACGTAGGGACGCGGCCTCACGGGTAGGCGGTGGCGAGGTGGTGGTCAAGGGACTGGACTCCGTTCCCGGCTCCATCTGTAGCTGGACGCTTTCTCTCTCCTTTATCCTCTCCAGACCTGATCTTTCCTTATAATTCTCTACTTTTTCTGCCTCTCACCTAAGGGAATCTCATCCTGCTTTCTGCCTCAGTTTCCCTCTATAAAAATATTCATATATGTATTTTTTCTGTCTATAAAAGCAGGTTAGCAATCTCCTTCATAAAATGATTTTGGATGGAAAGCACTGCCCAAGAGCCAGGGATTGCTGAAGATATTAGCAAGGAGCAACAAATACATTGGCCAATACTCACCATTCAGGCTGAGAGTCTGTTTTTTAGTCTTTGTAATCTGGATTTGTAGTCTTTGCTTTTAGCTGATAGATAGCAGCAAAACTGCAAGGAAATGGAAGCTATCTGCAAAGCCACCTGCAAACCCCACTGGAGCCCAGCAGCTGCCTTGGCTGCTGAAGCTGCTGTTCTCCACGGGGCGAAGCCTTTGCCCTCTCCTGACATTTGAGACATTTGATTTCCTCTTGGAGACGTTTGATTTCCAAGATGGTATCAGGGCAGAAGGCCACAGTGTGGTCTGGGCACAACAGGGGGTGGGAAGAACAGGTTTTCCCATCTCTTTGGAGTTCAAAGAGAGATGGAAAAATGATTTTCCTTATGAAATATCCACTGATGGGATCCTCTGATAGGATTCTTACCTCCCCTGGATGAGAATAGCCAGGGGTGCCTGACTGAAGTCCCACGCTCTGTAGTGAGATAATTACAATTGTACAATACTGGAGGCATTGCCAATATCCCATAATTAATTTACAGACAGAGTATTTCCTCCTCTTTTCCCCCCCATTAAGTGTACAGAAAATAAATGTTCTTCGGAGTTGGCAATTTCTCTTTAGTTTGCATATTCCTCCTAAATACGAACATTATGTTGTTTACTCATCTGTTAATGACAGCTGATTATCAAACCATAAATATACATGTATCTAATGGTTTGTGAACATTAAACATCAGACTGTAGTACATGTGAGGGTGTGCGGGAACCCATTTGCCACTGAGCATCCCCAGGTCTGCAGCGGGGCCTGAATCTGCCAACTCACCGGGTATCAGGAAGGGAGGAGAGATTTTCCCAGGTGCTGCTGCCATCAGGAAGGAGGTTATTCCTGATGTGGCTGGGGGGTGGCTCTTCTGCACGGGCCAGCGGGGCTGCTGCCTTTCGCAGCCTTTAGTTTTAAGCCTTATCTCTTTTCCTGCGTGTGCTCCTGGTCACCAAGTGAAATGAAACGAAAGGAGGCAGTCACTAATCCAGAGTGAGCTCCCCAGAAGTCAGGCTGTTAACAGCAACATTTCCAAGGCCCCTTTCTGTGCTGCCAATTTATTCCTTCTTTCCTCCGTTCTCTCCAGCTCTCTTTTCCTCTTAAATGCCTTRCTGTTATCTCAGGTAGGTTTTCTGTGCAACAAAGCTGCTGTCCCTCCTCCTAACCCACTTTCTTTGTATGAGCTGGTGACTTTACTAACCTTAGCCCTGACTCCTAGGTCTTCTACTTCCCCTGCACTTACGTTCTCCCAGCTGGCTCCTTTATTTCCTCTTTCTGGCGCTAAATCCTCCTTTTTCCCTTTACCTTTGAAGCCCCAGCCTGTGAACTGCATGCTTCTCCTCTCTGCTTCCCTCCCCTCCTCTCACATCTTGCCTGAATTCTCATGTTCAAGTGCACTTCTGTTATTCTGACCCTGGGACCTTCCAGGGCGTTGAAATCCTTCCTGATTTCTGGTCTCTTCTCGCAGCAGTGATGGCTTTTTCATGAGGCAGCCCTCGCATGAAGCCAATCTCYGCAAAGGCTGCACAGAGCCAGGCAGGGCTATGGACCCTCAGCTTCCTCACGCTTCTCTTGGAGGCAGGACAGGCAGCAGCTCCCCATGCCCAAACCCCATCAGCAGCRGGGCTTAACATCCCGGGCACCTGAGGATAAAAGAGTGAGAACTGGCAAGCCTGTGCTGTGTCGTGTTAACGTGTTCAGACGGTCTCTCTACTTTGCACAAGGCTGCTTAGATCTGGAAGCCTCATCCAAGGAGGACTTCTTTTTCTTTTAAAGGTTGTGTTGTCTTCAGTCGCTTCTCTGGGTGACACRGGTCTGGTGCTGAGCGGCACTGAGCGCCAGCGGGGCCGCTGAATCCCGGGAAAACGCCTGCCGTCCTCTCCAGCCTSGATTTTATCGCAGCAGTCCTGAGAGTTGTGTAACTGTAGCGGGATGGTTTAAAAGGGCCGTATAGTTTTATGAGCAGTTAATAACAGAGGTGTATATCGGTGTTAAGAGCAGCCCTAGCTCGTGACTGACGCTGCTGGCAAGGGCAGCAGAGGAGTYGCTGCACGGTGGGAAGGCAGCGGGTCTGCAGGAGCTTCCCAGCTCCTCCAAACCTGGCCCAGGTTTCCATGCCCTGCACTAGCACCAAAGCACCAACCTGGCTTCATTCTGGAGGAGTGCATCCTCTTGACTGCTGCAAAAAAAAAATTCTGGACACAGAATTATTACATCTTTGCCTAGCTCAGGCCAGAAGAACTAATGCAGAGCTTGCACTGTTTTGCCTGCAAATGGCTTCATTTTGGCAGGCCAGGACCTGCATTTAAAACACAAAGCAAAGACCCAAAAAGTCTTGACAAATGCAAAACACTTTGGTTTTGGAATTTTGTCTTTGAAAGGAGCCTGGGAGTTTTCTGGCTTTGTCCAGAAATAAGCAAAGACAAACACAGAAATCTTTCAGAAGCAGAATTTCCACCGTCCATGCAAGTCTAGGGGAGATTGCATTTCATTTGGCTTCAGGTAGAGGCCAGGCTACTAAAATTAAATGGCAAATCTGCTTTACTGGAGATAAAAATAAGCAAGCGCTAGTGAGGAAAGGGGAATGGGGACCAAACAAAAGGGAAGGATGGGAAAGGGAGGAAGTCAATAACAGATAAATCCCAGTCCCAACACAAGTGCTAGAAAGACAATACTCCGCTGTGCACAGAGAAGCTGGGGTTTATTAGCTGTTGATTAAGTCTTGCGAGCAGCAGAAAGATAGTTGAGGAGAATGAATCAAAAAACAAACCATCTCTCCTGTTTTCTTGGCAAATTTGATCTTCTCCATGAGGATTATCGGAGAGCTTATTCCCTGGATGTGGGCAGCGAGGCAGACTTCCAACGCCTTTCAATCGCCCTTCTGGCGCAGGCTGCCCGTTCTGGTGCAACGTGACGGGAGCCACCAACATAATCCTCAGCACCCAGCGCTCCCCGAGCAGAGCGGGTGCTCGCGGGGTGCCAGGAGCAGAGCGAGGCTCCCGCTTTGCTCCAAGGGGGATGCTCAGAGCGCTGCTTTCTACGCGATGCCGCAGCTCAGTGCAGCATCTCTGCAGCCTCTACTTCAGCTACACGCGGGATAGTCACACATTTAAAACCAATCTGTTTCCAAATTGCAAGGGATTACATATGCCTTTCCCTCAGCTGATTTTACTTTTCAGTGTAGGGATTTAGGAATACCTGTATTAGATCAGACCCTCGGATAATCTAATCTGCTATACCTATTGTGGTGCAGCTAATAGATGGTGCTTCAGAGGAAGAAAGCAGAAGGAAAACAAACCCACCACAATATATCTAGTTAATTGAAGAGTTCTGTACATGGGGAGAAAAATTCCTTCCTGACATCCACAGGTGATGAGCGTATGCCCTGAAGCATGAGATACGATTACCCTTATCATTATCTTAGCTTGCATAGCAACAAATGTAATTAGTGGTCATAAAATTATCCTGCTGTTTGGGATTATCTATTTTTTTTTTTTAAAGCAACAGAGCCGAGCATGTCTCTGAGGTAACTTCATTTGAATAGGATGAATTTGGCCCATAAAGTCTACAACGTATCCTCAAGTATAAACAATAGAAAATAGAAAAGGCAAGAACTGAAAATACTTGGCTGTGGCCTCCTAAGGCTGCTATTTATCACATCCTGGGGCTGTTGCTTAAGAGGTTTTATTCAAACATCACAGTAGCACGATAAGTGGTGAAACAAACTGCTGGAAGTAATGAAAATAAGCAAAAGAAGAATAAGATTTGAGGACGAAGCTAAATACGTACCACTAAGCAACGTGTCGCGGCAACTGGAAGGCAGGTTCCTGCTCACCTCAGGAGCACCTGGGTGGATGCCCAGTCACAGGAAGGGCATTAGGGAGACAGAGGTGCAGCGAGAGACCCATTAAGGCCACTGTGTCAAGCCCAAATGTGGCCAGTTAGACAAGAGCTGGCTGGCCATCGTGGCGAGGCATGACAGCAAGAAGATGTGCCCCTGGTGCACACCGCATGGCAGAGCGCCCCAAGAGCAGGTATTCACTCGCATCACCTTGTGTTTAGGCCAGGTTTGGGAGCAGTGACTTAAGACACCAGAGCRCATAGGATGTCCTGTCCTGGAGATRAAGCTGCCAGCTGCCCTTGCTGCAGTGGATTGATGGGTGACACTTTGCTTCCAAGGGGGTCCTCCAACAAGTCCTGTCCGCCAGAACCATGACTGCATGGATGAGCCCTTGGGATCGGTGTGGGCTGGAGCTGTGGGGTGTCCTGCTGCTCCCTCCGTCCCATCCTCACAACAGGTAAGACCCTGCAGGCTCCGGCACCTCAGGAACATGCCCAAGGTGACGTGTTGGGTTGGACTGTGGCTCTTCCTCCTCCTGCCCTTCCACGGGCACCTGGTGGCTCCGCTGTTGGCTCTCACCAGGGAACACGTTCCAATGCCACCCGCTTCCACGGGACGAGGGCTGGGGAACGGCACATTCCCGAGCCAGAGCCTTCTCATTGAGCAACAAATGCTCGTGGCGCAAACCCTGCTCACAGTGCTTGATGGATAGAAAATACAATATTTAGTCAGACTGCTGTAAGTTAAAACACAGCAGACAGTAAAAGGATGAAATTATACCCCAACAGACTTTTAAATGAGAAAATAGTCTGTGTTAGGGAACATTATTCATTTAAATAGCAGAAAGCTTATAATTTCAACGAGGCCACAATTTCCATAAAAAGCCTACATTTGGGATATTTTTTCCCCCCTTTTCCCTCCTGCAGATCGCGGTGAAAACGAATGAACCTTCCTGCTTACAGAGAAATTCATTTTTATTTTCCTTTGCCTTTTTCATGTCAATTATGGAACACTTTGTTAAAATGATTACATAATTTTCGCAGAAGCTCGGTATTGCGGGCTGGAGGAGATAAACCCACTTAAATGTGACTAATGTACTCTCAAATTCCTGCCCAGAGCAGTTTCTCATCCAGACATCACTCACACCATCTTCCCAAACCCCTGCACGGAATCAGCGCAAATGTCAGGGACAAAAAAGCATCTTTCTCTGCAGAGGGAGGTACCAYGTGAACTCTGTTTTTAGGCAGGGAGTCAGAGGTCGCTCGCTGCTAAAAAACCCTGTATCCTCAGCCCTCATCTCGTCACTCGGTTCCTGTCTCGTGATAAGGTTACACTGAATGGTGCTGGCATCCTTCAAGGTTACTGTTCCAGAAAATATTTGCAAATAATTTGACGTGCTGTCAGCTAGCAGGCAGCAGTGAACTCATATAATTCAACATACTAATGTGGGTTTTCACRCCTAAAGCTATAAATAAGCTTGATATTCAAAAGTTTCTGTAATGTTTATTTAATAGCAATATTTTATAAATAAATCTTGATTATTCCATTGCACTCCAGTGGAGATCTTCTTCCAATATAACAGTTATTTCTAACCTCGGGCCTCTTTCTCTGACCCCTCTCTGCCACCCACATCTCTGCTAAAGAAATAAGAGCACTTCCTTCCCCAGCCCTCTCTCGGGCACCGGGAATTATGGCCATGGCAGCTCTCGCTTAGCGGCTCTCACTCTCTCTACCCCTTTATTTTGGCCAGATTGCTGGTGATTTTGCCTGAGTTATGGCTGCACAGGGACGCCCGCAGGAGCTTTTAAAAATCTGACTCCCTCAGTTCAGCATCCTGTTTAAAACCACAGGTTGCAGGTGCAGGAATTTGCAAGAAAAAGGTTCTTTGGCAGGGCTGGGGTTCAGCAGGACAGAGCCCTGTCCGGCTGCGGTTCAGAAGCCCTCCCTTTCCTTTGGCCACGGGAGCAGCACGAAGGAGACGATGCCCGATTCGGGTCGTGGTCAGAGCCTCTATTCCTGCCTCAATTTGCTTGGCATTAGTTATTGTCTTCCACCTTCTGGGCTATGGGAGCAATGCAAAACCCGTGGAAGCCAGTGAGGGAATCCAAGGTGCTGTGTCAGGCATCGGCCGAGTGTTTTAGGAACTCAGAGATGACCTTTTCCTGCAGCAGAACAGCTGCCAGCAATGTTCTTTCCTCATCTTTCCATCAGAAAACAATTCACAAGAAGCTTTCCAACTCAAACGAGGCCTTTAATTGAAGGAGTGCTCTCCTGGAGGTGTGCAGGCTCCATCATGGCTCTGCTGGGATGTTCTTATTCTTAAACCACAGCAGTTTTCAGCTTATTGCTCCCAGTTCAGAATACTGCTCAGTTGGTGAAAACCATAGTGTTTGATRCCAAATATCAAGCAGGCCCAAGCACATATGTGCATTTTATGTACCCTGCATGTGTAAGTGTGCTTGAAAGGCTGCAACCTCGGGAATACCTGGTTCTCTGCATGGACATCATATCCCAGTGGCGAGTAGTGGAGGAAGAATCTCCCTGCTCCATGTCACTGAATGGAAACTCAAATCCGAGACTGCACAGTTGARGACACAAGGATCTAAGGAGCTTTCCAGGTCTGGGATCAGCTCTTGGAAAGAAAGCAGGAATAGCCATAGCTAGAGGATCACAGTAGGATCATGGAGCTCCCCCCAGATCCAGCTTGTCTGACTGGAGGGCAGGACGAAGGGAAGYTGGCTAATTAAGGGTAATTAGGTGCCATGGAATCAGGGACAGAAAGTCTGCAGAGCCAGGACACCAACCCAGCACTCAGAGCCTCTGCACCTCAAAGAACTGCCTCCCAAATGAGCAAACTCCGTTCCTGTCCAACAGGGCTAAAAGGAAGCGAGAAGCCTCATCAAGGAAGCACCTTCTTTGTGCTGCTCTCTCTGCAAATATTTGGATTACTGAAACGAATTTATGAAGCAATTACTTCTAACGCTATATGAGGAAATTAAGCACTCGTTGATTCGTGATTTATAATCTAAAGCTAAAAGATCATGAAAAAGCAAATATAACTTAATTAAATGCCCTTGCTACTATTGCAGACCTCACTCATAAAGTAAGTAAAACAAACCATTTTTAGAACATAAATGAGTGCTGGTCCTTCTAGTGCAGAAGACTAATAATTTACTGGTTAAATATATTCAGGAAAGTTTAGCCATGTGAAAGATTTTTCCAGCGGCCTCTGGGTCTTGAAGGAAGGATAAAAACTAAAACTAACTGGTGCATTTTGAAGGAATTCATTGTGCTGGGAATGATAGGAGCATTTGCTGTGAAAATTGGAAAACAAAAGGCTATTTCTGTTCTCTTTTACACTGGGAAAAATATTAATATATTCATGGAGTAGAATATATTGTGAAAGGAGCGTGCCTTTATGGTCTCTCCATTGGCAACGCACTTGTGATAATTCATTCCTGACACCGAGCCCATTAACCTGGGGAAATTTAATCTAATGCTATAGTAATGTTGCTATTTTTCCACTCTGAAGTGTAAATAATTTGAAAAAAAAAAACAATTTTTTGAATGTAACATTGCAAGTGATGTATTTAGTCAGGTAAGTAGTCAGTTTGACTCTTCCTTTGTATTGCAGAAATGAGTGGGTTGAGTTAGGAAAAAAAAAAAGGAGTGAAGAATAAAACATTAATAGATGTATCATGGATGACCCCCCTCTGTAGCAAAGTATTTCAGGAAAGGAAACTGTGTGTGCGCTCATGAGGATGTCCCATCCTTTGSATCCATGAAAGTCCTGCATGCTGAAGAGGACTTTTAGGACAGCTCTGATGCCACTTGAGCAGCACGTGTTTCACAGCTGGGGATGAAGAGGTGTTTGGAGAGCTCTGACTTGTCTGGGGAGCTGCTTTGTGTCCCTTCAAGTGCTCCCAGGCTCAGGGCTCCGTAGGAGCCGGCATTCCCGCTGCTGTCCCGAGTGCTGCCCTCACCCTCCGTCCACAGCAGCCAGTCCCCCCAGCAGCAGTCACTGAGCCCCAGACTCAAAGGATCTGCCTCGTCCCAGCCGGGGACGTGGTCGGTATGGGGATGTACACACAGGTCTGATGATGGGGCTCAAGAGGGTCCATGGGACACCAGCCATCAGGTCTGTTGCGCAGAGGACGGCCAGCAGCTGCCTAATGTCCCGATGGGTTTTGTGAACATGCACGAGGCAGCGTATACAAAACACTCAGATTCATTCAAGCACTCAGACTACTGAGAACTGGATTTGTGCCCCCACATACACTAAACCCCTTCACAAACAGAGGTGTGAATGGCACACAGAGGCCAAACACGGCCAAGTATATCTGAGAGCTGCACAGCAGCTGTGATAACTTGTTGGAAAACACCGGCCCAGCTGCGAAAAGAGACATCAGAAACACACAAGGTTCCCCCGAGAGCCTGGGGGCAGAGGAGGCATCCGTCTTTTTAAAACCTCATTACTGYGGACTGCACGGGCTCGGGCACACGAAATTACATCAGGTGAGTAAGTTCCCACACATCAGCCGGTCCGAGCACGCTCCGAATCCACAGCAAACGCACCATCAATTGGGTTAGCTCAGCGCTGCCCGGGTTTAACTCACCCACTGCMGCGTGTTGCCCTGCAAAGGACACAGCTCAAGAGTGCCTGGGTGGACGGGTACGAGCGCACGTGCAGTACCCGTCACGCCACAGCCACGTTGCTGCTACCTGGGCCATGCCCAGGTGCTCCTGCAGGCAYCTCGATGACGGACCATGCTGAGGAGCCCTCCCTTTTCCATGGAAAAAAGCAGGGCATTCCTGGGAATTCCAAACCAAGGCACCTCCAGAGGAAATGCTAGACAGCAGGGGTATCCCACTGCATTTTAARGTGTAATATAAATAATAAAATACAGGACAATCACTCTACTCTCCTAATTTAGAGGGAACATGAAAAGCTAGGTATTTCAAGCAATCTTWTTTTTTTAAACATGCGTAGTTTTAAAAAAATAAATTGGTTTCCAACTTAAAAAGCAAAAGCACAGGGTACTCCATAAAGTAGTTTTCCATCCTACCCTAATATATCCAGCCTCTAACACACATGAGAATAATCTTGCTGCAACAATAACTGTGAAGTCAACAGTAAATGGCAGTGCTCTCAGTGCCTCCGCATTTAGGTGACATGTAACACAGGTCAAGTCTGGGCAGCGTTTTTGTTGCCCTTCGATATCCACTGCAACAACTGAATTCACATCCAGTTCTGAGGCGCGGACCCCTGATGTGGAAGGATATGAATCCCAGCCCTAGAGCTCCAGAAAGATGAAGTGAAAGGTGCTGGTGCTTGGGTTTAAGGAAAACCTGTGGCTTAAAGCTGCACTTGGCTGTTAGGAGCCAGCCTTGGTGACGTAAGTACCCATGGTGGCTGTCCAATGTGGATGGGTAGGGAGCAAATCCCCATTCTGCTCTCGGGAAGGAAATCTTGGCTGCCACGTTATCCTTTGGCCCATATTCCACATTTTAATCTACCTTCCTTGGCCTCACTGAGCTCTTAACAGTCYTTAAAGCTCTGTTTCTACCTAGGCAGAAGAATGGCACCATGTCAGGTACAGCAGGAGGTCTGTCAAACTGCACTTGTATTCAGTTTGGAAAATAGATAATCTCTTCTACATTTCTTGACCAAAACATTTGGTTAATCTGAACTACTGTTTGTTTTTTTTTCTGCTTGCTCTCCTGTTGGTGAATACTAACCAATATTCCAACATTAACTTACTTGGCAATGAAGTAAATCAACGGAGTGCGTTCTGCATGGTGGGCAGCAAAGCAGAGAACTCCTTTATTCAGAGGCTCTATTCACAGCGTGTTTTTCCCTGCGCTCCCCTGCCTCGGTGCRCGGTCCCTCTCACCTATGGAATCCTAGCAGCCTCTCCTTGCCTATTGTCTCTACCTCACACCTTCTTCTTGCAATATTTCCATCACAACAACTACTTAACTTTGTGCGAGGGGTTCGGGGACGATGCGGCACGACATTCATTTGCATTATGTTCTATGGAAAGTGGTTGCTATGAAAATTATCATGTCATAAACAGGAAGAGCATGGCTCAAGGTGAACAACAGGCAGCAGAAGTGGATGTGTTCTTGAAACCTCCCTCTTTATTACTGCRGAAAGGTCAGGCACAAAAGCGCGTAATGTGCGGAACATAAAGGTGAAGTGCATTGCATCTTAAAATGACCCTAAACAATGGGAAGATAATGCTATATGTATAATAAAACAATAATCGTATCTTACAGGACTCCAGAGACAAATGTTACCTATTTTGCTTTATCTGACAGTTACACACACACACACACACACACAAAGTAATAACAAAGATGTATGATAAGGCAGATTGACAACCTGTTGTTAAGTGTATTGAGAGCGAACCACAAATGGGACTGAATAAAGGCAGCTAAGACAAAGAGGAACAAATTACACCAAATTAGTAGAGAAAGGGAGGACAGAAAGGTGCAAGGTATGGATGTTCCAGTATGCCACAAACTTCCTTAGACACACAAGAACTCATACTGCAGAATACTGGCTCATTCCTTGCTCCAAGCTGCCATGGGCAAGCTGGCTATGACACTGCATGGATACTACCAAGTGCCACAGGAGAAGTTCAGTTCCAGAACCTGCCTTCATTCTTGAGAATGAAGTACATCACAGCTGCATCTGGCCCTCATCATTTACCCCATTCCAGGATATATGGGAGATTTAAATGCGTTCTTTTAAAATAAAACTGGAGATGTCCTTCAAAGAAAGATAAATTCTCTGGAAGTGGATTAGTTGACCTCCAGGCGTTCAATTGTTATGACAAAAGGAGTACAGCACTGACGGATAGTGGCATCACTAGTTGCATGTAGGTTGCAGGAAGAGCTGCATGCATCAACCTGCCAATAGTCCAGATCCCCCAGCTACAAAATTCTACCTTARGGAGTGATAAGGGCCCAAAGTCTGTATTGACACTTGCAACTTAGGTGGAAGATAGATCAATTCCTGTTTTAGAAGTGAAACGTGGTGCATTCACAGGAAGGGCTATGTAAGCTGGATGGCACTTGGCCCATGCCAAACGCTTGATCTGTTCACCTGTTTTCAGAGGCTGAGTCGATCATCTGAATTCTGGATTTTCTGAATTCCGGACGTGCTCCTGCAGGGATGTCTCAGCGCTCCCCAGGAACCTGTAGTCAAGGCCTTTCAGCAGCTACTGCCTGTTCCGCTGCGCATCCTTCACCAAAGGACCAGCGCCAAAGCTGAGCGAGCTTTAATTCCACGTCAAGACCAGGTTGAAAGGGAATTTGTGACAGAGTGCGCAGCCATCCTGAGGATGCTATTAGGACCTGCAACCTTGAGATCAATGTAGAGGTTCTTTGTGTGACCAGTTTGCCTGAGGGCAGCACGAGAACGTGCTCAGAAAGCTGCCGTGCAGAGGGGCCTCTGACATAGCAATCAGTGCCGCAGAGATTGATTTCAAGTGAAAGAGGAGCAAAGGACACTTGTGCGCTGATAAAGCAAGGCTGGAAGTGCAGGAAGACATCATGTGCTGCAGAGGATGGTCTCCCTCGTTTTGAAAGTTACAGGCAGTCTTTCCGTCCAAAACACAAAATTGGCCATAGTTCTGCACAGAATTATATACAGACTCTACTTTGTGACTCAAAGTCAGAGAGGGGAATCTACGGACGTGGTGCTGCTTGGAATACCGGGGAAGTGCACTTCACTGTGAAGGGCTGCCCATRGGCAGGAAAACTGTGAGCATTGCTGGAGTAACCAGAGGTGGAAAGTGCTTCAGGYGACATGTTAAAACACAGGATTAGTGATGAAAAAGCTTTGGTGAATTAACCGCTGGGTGCAAAACACCATTAACCCACTTTCTTTGAGGCAACAGCTGCAAACCAACCAAATGATCAATGCAGAACCCAGGCTACTGCTCAGGAGCACAAGCGGTCGCTTAGCTGCAACTCCACTGAGGGAAAAGGATGACCTGCAGAGCATGGAAATTGCTAAGGAGACACTGGTAAGTGGGGAGGGTCAGTCACCTAAACACTGAAGCCCTATTTGACACCATCGGCTTCATGTGAAGCTATGAAAGAATGGATAGTCCTTGGCTAAGCTTTGTCCAACGTTGGCCGTGGCACCTCGAGTAGCTCCACCATGTCCTATTTCTCTGTTGCAACAGGATTCACTTTAGGCTGTGGTTCTGCTGCCACTAATCCCTGCATAGCCCTGGGCTTTGCAGYGTACGCCCTAGATCTGCACTACGAGTGAGCACATGATGGCATTTCTGTGGGAAGAGCCAAAGCAGACGATGTGACATTCATGCTGGTTTTATGCTTTTTATGCCAACTTTATTGCTGCAGTGGGAGTACAGACAATACCTTATTCAGCAGAAAACCTTATGCTACAATTTATCAAAAATTTTTCAGATAAATTTCAACCATGAGAGTCAGTTTGTATTGAATCAGCACTCTGCATCATTTGCCTGTGGCATTTTGGATCCAATACCAGGAGTCTTAATGCCAGATTTGCTGCATTGATGAACCACATCCTCAGCTGCTGTCAAACAGRACAAAAGCAAGAGGGGAAGGCTTTATTTCAAGCACCTACAGAATATGCAGAGACCAAAAAAAATGAATATTTGGACAGGAGAGAAGAAGCAAGGAAGTTGATGGCCTCTTCTGAAACATAAGAGTATTACCAAAGAGGGGATCTCTGAATAATTCAGTGCTGCAATGACTGGCAGCAGTGCTACGGCTCGGAAGCCAAAACAACATGATTTCATTACATCCCAATAACATACAGTCTTTAGGCTGCAATATTCATCAGATCAATACTTTTATTTCTATCAGGACATAACACATTTGTTTTGCTACCCCTTGAATATCTCCCGAGAGTCTGTTGTTTTACACAAATAGAGTCATAGAGTCAGCCTCTGTTATTATAACAAATTCTTCTCAAAGACACATAAAGCACTCAGAGAATTGCAAACTCCACCTTTAGCCAGCACGTTTTCTAGCAGTTTTAATACATGTTTAAAAAAAAAAAAGCAAAAAATGAACCACCTCGACAGCAAACAATTGTGTTAATCCCTKGGACTGTAAAGATCTGCCTGTTCTTCGGATAACCACTGTCTTTGAATTACTAATAATGGTCTCAGCAGCAAGCAAGKTTCCCAGCCGTGGCAGTGCAACAGTTGGAAATAAGTTGAAAATAAAGGCAGTCATTCCCTACAACTTGGGCGCTGCAAAGTAAGACACACTGAGTACCTGGGTTTATGGTACGGGGCTCTCAGGGCACGTAGCGCCCTGGTTAAATGTGTGTAGGGACCTTCTCCATGAAACTCGATTTTGGAGGGCTTTATAGCTACTTAACTTAATATTAATGCTTAACTTAATGTTTGCAGTCCAGTAGTAAAGACACTATGTGCCATTTGCCCCCGCTGCGTGGGAAATGCGCCTGGAGACCCCAAACTGTAAAAGGGGAAACACCTATATTTATATGACCCCGTGTCACCTATGGGCCCTGTGGCCGATCTTGGTGCTGAGGAGGAAGTCGAGGTCYCCGAGATGAGGGCGGGATCTGCTATGGGGCTAGAGCCCCAGCAAGGCTGTTARAATGAGCAGCCCCAGTAATCTGAGTTATGTTTCAATTGCTGATCAACAGCAAGATGACGAGACACGATAGCTGAGCACATGGCAGAGAGGTGTGATGTACTCTAGGATCAATGTGTGGGCCGTGGGGTCCCATCTAGAATTTGAAGGCAGAAGATCATTTTTAACGGGATCAGGAGAGCATTTCAGTATTTTTAGCAGCTTTTCCCACTTGAGGACCTGGAATGTAACCTCCAAGGCACTGCAAGTTACCACTGAAAAAGCAGCAGCAACATCTAGTCCCTACATTGCCTAAATCTCTTCTCCCAAGCTGTTATGTTATTCTAGAGAAATAACATCATTCTAATCCCTTTCTGCAACATTATTATTCATACTATGCAGTAAGTGCTGTCCATGGGTGTCCCTCAGAAAACTGGAAGTACCAAATTATTCATAAAGACAGATTTAATATGGTTATCATTGGACTACGGCAGAGTAGCTCATGGGAGAAAGTACTAGCTGTTATTTGCATGTAGGTGACCCATCCRATGCTCCTTAAGAGTCTTAGTGTTTTAAGCTATTATGTCTGACAGCTGCCATTTCTAATTTTCCCTCAAACTTACCRAATTCTACTAAAAAAGAGTCAATATGAGTCCCTGGCACAGAAGACCTGTCACTAGGACTGTATCTGGCATTAACTGGCAYGTGATGGGGCCAATGCTACCCTACCACCCCCTTCCCAGGCTTCACCTATGGGAGCAGGAGGCCTGAAGATTCACGAGGAACCAGTTCTCCAGCCAAGGACCTCGGAAGATGAACATGCACCTGCTTTCGGGCCATCATTAACATCAGTCTGCCAATCAGCTGCCACAATAAATGATTAGTGCTGCCCCATGCAAATGACTTTGAACTGGAGGGCACTGATGTAGATCAAATACGCTCATTCAGCACCCTTATCGTCAACAGGAATTGTTCCCTGACACGGAAGCTCTTAGGACATGCCCAGTAATATTCAGACTCCTCATCTTTGTGCAGATGTACATATTTTATTATTTAAAACTAGGAACGGTTAAATGTTTATTTAAGGCACAAAGGAGATATTGTTATCACTCTGTTTTATAACACAGCATCTATTATGTTTCCCTTTATGGCTCATTCCCTAGAATGAACTGGTTTCCAAATGAGAAACAGGCATTCAGGGTTTTGTGGCATAAATGATGATTCTGACTCATTTATTCTCAACACTTCACAAGCATTTCTGTGAGCATTATGTAGATGTGCAGAACTAGATCAAAACCTTTCTTTTATAGAAAACGTGCTGTTTACAATCACTTTGACTTTAGTTGTCAAAAGGTCACCATGCCATTCAGATATTTGAGTACTTTGAAATATCCCTAGTGCCAACATGTACAAAATCAGGTACTTTTCATGTTTGCAGTACAGCAAAAATTAGGGTTCTTGCTATCCAGGTAGAGGTCACTGCTTCCGCTATTCATTGTTTCATTTTATAGCAAAAATAAAGTTCCAGAACCTTTACCTTTTTGCAAAGCTATTGACACCTTCATGCTCCTAAAACCCACTCTTTCCAGTTTAAGTGTAAAATCTCCTAAATTTTATATTTGCTAATTTATTTATACTAGTTTGTGCATGCACTAAATCTGCAATGAGACTATTAGCAGCACGCTATCTTTATTTTGCATGCTTAAATATTCAACTCCAAATGATGCCCAAAGATTTAAAGCTGGAAACATATTCCATCCTTTTCATCATACAACTCTTTTGCACTGATGATTTTACAGAGCTTTGCTTGTACACAGGCACTTAGTGGAAGACCAATTGCATAACCTTTTTCCCCTTACAAGCATTCCTGAGGCTAAATAAGACTTTACCAGCAACAACAACACCCATCAGTTATCTGTGATGTAGTGTAAACAATGAAATTCTTATTATGTACTCAGAATTCACAGAGCCATTTCCATGGTAACTCTGTTTTCATGTCATATCTTTAATGAATAGGTAATGAAAGAAATGCTGCATTTACAACTTCATTACTAGTAAAAAAAATACAGCAGTAAATTTGAATTATAGTAGCTGTCATTTTTCGAACATGCCGAAGATCATGCAGGAATTTCAAGGCTGTCATTTTGAAGTGACAAAGTAAATACAAGCAGAAAAACACACCAGGCACCTTCCGTTTTAATTCCGCTCTTCAGTTTGTTATGCTTTTCATAATTTTCTGATATAGAGTAAAAGAYTGAGTAACAGAAGAAGGTCACCTCGGCACGATGGGGCAGACGTAGCTGGAGACAAGTTGTGTACTCATGAACATGTATACCAACGTTAGTGAATCCTAATGACTTGATCCATCATATTTTAATTACATAAATCACCGAAGTGCTGACTTCTATAGGTATTACTTTCTRGGGAGATATAAAATGCATCACAGATCGGGGCTGATGTTTACCTGTGGGAAAGGACTAGAAAGAGATTCTGACTGGCACGAGACAGACAGGAGGTATCGCAGGCAGCCCAGTGACCCYGTTACGGGCAGATCAAGTGCAAACCCCAAAGATATCGAAGCCACTCCRCTGAATTACAACATGARCCAAATGAATGAGCCGCTGCGCGCRGGRCCRCCGGCCCGACAGGCTCGCGGAGCAGCGCGGCCCAGGGGAGCAGGCAGCCATTTGCCTGCGCGTCAGGGCCGAGCCAAGCACCTTTCCTCGCTGAAATTCCTGCAGGCTCCCACACAAATGTCCCCCTGGGCCCTGCTCCCCGCTAGTGGAATGGCAGCCTCGCAGACACGGCCCTTGCCACGTGCAGGGAGCACCGCGCCATTCCACGAGTAGCGTGCCGGCCTCCGCGCACAGAGAACCCCTTCCTCTCCCTCACCGGGATGAGGACAGTGACCAAGAGTCGGGACTTTATCACCAATCCCGAGTGTGTGGTTTATTGAATCCCCTGTTTCTCCATTTCTGTGCCAATCTGCTGCCATTAAAAGAACGGCCTTCTCTGGCAACGCTGGTGCACACAACATCAGCAAGAGGAGACACCACAGCTCAAAGCGACAGAGAGAGCAAAGAAGACCCAGRAAGAGCTTCCCTCATGAAGTATCACAACTCTTCAGCACTACAGCGACCTGGAGTCAGTTCACCAAGGACTGAAGTTGTCCAGGACACAACAGGGTTTCATTCCCAAGGCAAGGCCCAAGTCGGCCTGTCTGCCACCGCACAGGGAGGCCCTGGGGTCCTCCCTGGTAGGGACAGAGCTTTGCAGCCATCTCAGRGATCTTCGGTGCCACCACAAAGACCTTCCAGCAAGATTTGTCAGCTCTCAAAAGCAGTGGTTTGGAAGAAAACAGCAACGGTGCAAAGTCATTACAGATGGAGGCCAGAGATGCCGCAGAGATTGAACTTGTTACAGGAATATTTTATACCTGACCAAAACTGAACGACCGGACTGTGAAATGATTGAGCAAATAAAAAAAGTAGTAAAAATGCTGGAGTGATAGTAATAGAAGATTTTTAACTACCAGAGCACAGGCTGGAGTCCATTAAGTGGGTGAAATAAGGCCCGAGGTATGTGAGAATGTGTGGCTCACGGTGTGGTTTTTTTTCTTAAAGAACTCATTAAATGTCCCAGCAGTAGTTACCTGGGTATTAAATAACAGAGAGAATAAATAGAGCTGCCCMAAACAGTATTAAGCTGGGCATTATTTAGAAGGGCAGGAATTATACTGATGAATTCACACAGTGTTTTAAGCAAAACCACTCAAATATCCTAGGTCAAAATCTGCATGGACTTGAGCACAACTTTACAGACACTGTCAAGAAGACTGAGCAATACTGGCTCCGGTGTTATCTCTCCCTCAAGTCCTACCACTTCACCTTGACTCTTGGATTTGCTTTCTCTAGGGGGACATAAGTTGGATGTAGGGTAGTTGTCCTGGCCCAAGGACAACTGATGGCTTCCCAAGTCCAGGTGGATATGTTGAGGTAATGGAATGGTAAGGAGGGACTTTAGAAGGACTTAGGACCAGTTCCAGCAAGATTGAAGCTGACAAACTGTTTTGGTTTATGATTTTCAGTCTTTCCTCTTGTCTTCTCTACTACTCATGAAAATCTTTCTCAGCTTAATTTTCAGTTCTGTCTAAGGCATGACTCTTCGAAAATGCCTGAATTCCCAATGATTCACCATCATACATTTGTGGAATTTGGGAAAAATGATGATGCTTCACTTTTAGAAAACCATTCTACCTTTTTTTTTTTTTTTTTTTGGTCCATTTGTAACTTAAAATTTACTTGATATAAAATGTCAATCTCATTTTATCCCCTAAGCTCTACTGAGATCTAGGGAATAGAGCTATTTTCACCTGGAAGGCCGGGAAACAGTTTGAGTTATTAGAGGTGGAATTATTTGAAACATCTGTGAGATATACAAGGCTCTCAGCATGTGTTACTGCTTCCATACAGTGTCTGGCAAATGTTATAGGCACCACTCCTCCTAACCTAAGCCTTCATTAAAAAAAAAAAAAAAAAAAAAAAGGAGAGGAAAAAAATAACAAACTGAGAACTCAACAGTTTCTCTGCTAGTTTTTGTAATGATAAAAAAAATTATAATGTTTTATGGTTTTAATGGCAATGCCAGGGGCAATTCCAGATGATTTTCCCCTTTGCCGGAAGCGGGGGAGCACTGCAGTTGGCCCCCAGCTGTACCATTTGCTTTCCTCGGCCTGGAGTGTCAAGATTTTCTGGTTCAAACTCCTTCTCTTGGGAGCTGGTATTTTCACAGCCCACTTGACTGTGCAGGAGGTGTTTGTCCTGTTCCCTCGCAGCATCTTGCTTTTAGCTCCAGCACCTCAGGGACATGCTGGTCATTTCACTGGACAGCAGTAACTGGACTCCACTCCTCCAGCTTTGAGATACTCCCAAGAGCCAGCAGGCTCATGGGGTTCATGTGAGATCCATCTCATGCAGGTTTGGTTGGTTTTAAGGGCAAATCCCACACTACGTTCATGCCTTGCCTRGAGACATGGAGCTTCCCACCGCTTCAGCAGTTAAAGCATCTCAGGCTGGAAACTGCCTGTCATGGTCTGGAAGCCCGAGATGTGTTTAGGCATCCAGGAAAGGAGCTTGGGATGCCTTCTCCATGCCTGTGGATTGAATGCCCAGTCCTGTAATCAGTTGCCTCTTGCTAGTCACCACGTCTAGATGCTCCCGAGACCCGGGGAACACACGTGTTTAGTTTCCTACRCACTTCTGCAGCATTGACACTAACTGATGCACTTTGCTACATAGGAAGACCATGAAAGAGGTCAATTCCTATCCCCCAAGGAGTAAAGGGATGTTCTGGGGGGAAGAGGCAAGTCCAGTCCTCTGCTTTCCAGATACCACACCAAATAATCTAACAGCACCATCYCACAACCAGTTACATTTCTCTCTCTGGTTTCTCCTGCTGAAAGACACACCAGGTCCCAGAGAGGTAGGAATGTGTCCCAAGCTCAGTTTATTGCAGAAATTGTTAAAGCTTTGTGCTATTCAGCTTTCTTCCTATTAACTCCCATTCCAAATTTTTTATATGTAACAGAAAACTTCCTATTGATGCTGCTTTGCTATCTGCAAGCTCCAAGTTCTCAGCCACCCTCGTAAAGGTCATGCTTGGAAATATGAAGACCCAGCTTTGAGGAATACTTCTGGTAACCTCCCTCTAACTTGATGTCTTCCTTTTCTAATGCTCCCTGTTTTCATTGCTACTTTTTGCTCATTCCTTATCCACTTTTCAKTTTTTTCTGCTTATCTCTGCTGCCTCCCTTCTAACCGATAATTTCCCATGTGGGGCAGTATCAAATGCTTCACTGAAGTCCGAAAAGATGAGACCCATTGCATTTTCTTTTCCAGGAAAATCAGTTATTCAATCAGAGCAAGATAACAGGCTAGTGTGGCATGTGGTGCTGTTGGAAAAAAAAAGTGTATTTCTTCCATTTTTCATTTATTTCCTCTTTTAAAAAAGAAAAAAATATAAAGCTTCTAATTACTATTTCCCTCTAAATAACAGCTAAATTCTGGTCTACTGCTGAGAACTGATGATCCGTCCAGATTACTTCGCATCCCCTCGTCCCCACATCCCTAAGTATAGGTGTCGTATTTGCTGTTCTCCAGACAGCATCATCCGCATTAGACAAATGCATTAATCCGACCCAATCGGAGCACACTGAACATCTTCAATACTGCTTCTAAGTTAGAAGAGGCAATTTTCACATCTAAATCTCTATCACCATTCAGTCTGTCTGCCCCTGTTGCATATTATGACCCCTCTTGAAAACCAAGATAGAGACCTCATTGATTTGGGGGGTCATATTTAGGTTGCCTCCGCCCAGCCCACCTTGCATACACTCCCTTTCTAGTTCTTTTTAGCCTCCCCCCAAAAATGGGGATCTCTTTTATTTACCCTTGCAAAGTCTGTTCTGTACAAGGTTTTGTCAGCTCACTTTATCCTTACATTCTTGCATTCCTTTAAGCACCAAACTGTGTCTTTAGGACCTAATAATCCATGAAAAAAAATATTCAGCCTGTGCCTGTGCATCTGTTCCCATCTACACAGCAACTTTGCCTGTCCCCCTCTGCCACCGCCTGCCCCATCTGACAAGCTCCTGTTGTGTGCAAGCAGACAGGAGAGCTCAGCAGCCACCGCTGCTGCGATGACACCGCTTAAGCACAGTAAGGACATCCTAAGAGGACCCAGCTCCCAGCACGGGAGGGAATACGGGCAGTTTTTGCAGCTTGCCTGACATGCCAGGTGCTTTGCCTACCATTCTGACAGAGTTTTAGCACCATTTCTAGGCAGACCTGCAGGTCAACCAATCCTTTACTTCAGTTTTATTGAGTTCCCCCTGAAATCCATCATATTGATGAAACTCACAGTACTGAAAAGCAGTGTTTGCACTCCGAGTTGCAGTAATGGGCTGAAGGAGCATTAGGAAAAGGAGGAAAAAATGAGACCATCCACCCAGACGACTGAGTTATTGTAATAAATACTGATCTTTCATTGCTGAGAACAGAATAATGAAGGGGAGCCAGGACTGCACAACTACAAAAGCTTTCATTCTCTAATTGTCAAAAAGCATTAAACATCAACTATTTATTGTGTAGGAGAGGGAGAGGGAACAGACTTCAGTGCGTCCCTTCACCAGAGGTTGTCCCTAATTGTCATGCATAGATTGCAACCAGAGGTTACTGAGCAAAATTTGTTTGCATTTATTAATCAAAAGGAGTCAAAGGCACACAAAGATATCATCAAGGCTCCCTTGTGCTCGGGGAGGCTGACAACTAAAATTCTTGATGAAGTGTTTGCAGAATGTTTGCAATCTGTTCACAGCCTTTTTACTTTGCAGGTGCAAACCTTTCTATCTATTACATCAAAGAAACAATTGAGAATTAAACATAGTAAACATCACTGTACAGGTTTTAATCTCTCATTTCTACAGGACAAAAGGAGTGGTATAATTAATTTCAAAGCAATGTTTGAGTTCTTTCAATATTCATTTGTGCACATTAGCATGTCATTAGCTATGTTTTAAACACTGATCCTTATTTCCTTCTCCCACATACCTTTCTTTTAGCCGCTTTGTTTAATAAAAAAATTAAATAAATWAGCGAGAAAGTTGCACTTCCTGGGAGATGCCTTTCATGCTATAGATAATTTTCATAGATAACTATCTTACACAATGAAATAGATGGGGGCAATAATGCCTGGCTTTGGAGGTAAAGCCATGCAGCAGAAAATAGAGGAAGGGAGATAATTCTTTTCCGAGATGTTAGGAACTTACAGGGGCAGAGACACTCACTGAGTTTAGCTATGATGCCTCGTGAATAATGTATTTTATTATATCCATTGTGGTTATCTTTTAACATGTTAATAACACTTCTAACACTCCCCCCCGCCCTTGTTCTTTTATGTAGTTTTAAAACCCTTTCTTTTATTAAGATGTAACAAATGGAGATACAATCAATAGATACTTATTTTGTTGATGACTAACTAGTCAAAGGATTTTCTCGTAAGTTTAATTTTAAACACAGCTCTGTTTGAATCATGTCTACGGGGTAATTTCAACCATCTATCTCCAGCATTTCCTGTAGCATTTCCGAGCTAACTCCTAATAACATCCTCCCCCTTAGGTATATTAATTTTATACATCCTGAGCAGGAGATTGAACAGTTCTCAAGCAGCCACCCAAGGTCACCGACACTAGCACAAATAGACCCTTTCACGGGGCTTTTATCGAGTCGCTCTGGCGCTTGTAGTCGTCTGTGTGGGCCCGAGCAGCGTGTGGACTTCCTGGAGTTTAATGTACAATTGTTTTCAAGAACCATTCAGCTCAATTTGTATTGAAAATATTACTTGGGAAACRATGAGGCGCTCAGACGTTTTGGCTGTCTTTCAGCCGCACCGTGTAATTTTGGAGTTTGCAGCGAGGTAAGAAATGTGCCGAGAGCGTAGGCGGCCTCGCCATCGGAAGAGAAGGGCAGCAAAGGCAAGCGGTCCCGCTCCGCTCTGCCCTCACCCAGGGCCTTGCATTTACAGGAAAATACGGGGCTTAACCCACCAGAGACCTTCTCCCAGGCCAAATTATGGGGATGAGTTTATGGGGATAAGCACCACGGCTGTGCTTGGCATTGCAGTTGCCTCCTCGATCCACAGCTCGTGGCCGGGGGACAGCAGCAAACCTTTCCAGGGCGGCCAAAGAAAGCGGTGGGTAGCTCCGAATTCCTTAATTACCTGAACATCTTCACTCTCATCTTGGACTTTGCAGTGAGAGCAAGGAAAGCTGCACACAAATGCTAATGCAGGCTGGGAGCTTATAGGATCCATAAGAATATCTACCTCAGCATCTCCCTGGGCTGCTCTCCCCAAAACGTGGTCTCTTCATGTGTGCATGCCTCTGGGTATACAAATAAAAATATACAAATACCTGTGTTTGTATATATGCACATATAGAGAAGAACTGATTATTTTTTTCGGCTCAGGGTCAGCGCACATTTCACAAGCAYATTTGTTTCTCCTGATGTTAGAGAACTTAATTACAAAAATTCAATTTTCATACACTCAATTCATTTTCATACAGAGCGGAAGCAAATGAAATTGCCTTTTTTCTTTTTTTTTTTTTTTTGCACTCAACGGGGTGTCGCCGTGATGAAACGAAATTAAATATGACATAGTTCTTATAGGAACGCTTAGTTCCTTCAAAACAAAAGGCCTGGTTTAGGTTCGAGCTTTTAATTGTGTACGAGTAGATTCAAAGGCATCTTAACAAGTGCTTTACACATCTATACAATTCTATCATTGAAACTAAAAAAATAAGATTGTCCTTCAGCTGAACAGGACTCACTTCTCACTGTTGCTGCTCTCCCGGATCATTTCTATTTATTTCAGCTGCTCTGTCTGACCCCTTGCTACGATTCCCCCACAGTGAAGAAGGAAACTCTATTAACCGTTCATCTACCCAGGGACGTGGTCAGCTCTGGCACCGCCTGCCTCTATAACCCGGGCTGCGACGCTGCCCCTGCCTGCGCCTCCTTTCCCTTGCCCAGTCTTTGCCTGTGTAGATTGTAATGTATAAAATATAATATGACAAGGTATAGCTGGCACCACTTGCAAAAATGAGATGGTTTTGCATAGGGGAGCTCCAGTCCCGTCCAAGGCCTGTAGGCACCACTATAAAGGCCTCTGCTATTAGTGGCTTTCCTGACTTACCACAACCTTTTCACATTTGATGCTAATGCTGAATAAACAAGGTGTTTATTCCAAAACACCTCTCTGAAATAATCGCTATAACCTGGACTGGAGATCTGATTGTTAAACTGCAGCAAAGAACCTTTGCTTGAGCCATCAGTACTGGGATTTTCCGGAGCTTCATTCTCTTTCCTTTCCATTCACTGCAAGGAGCAGGTTGATCACCTCAGAACTGCATGGTCGGTCGCGCTCCTTCCTTCCTTAAGGTGTTTTCCTGGTTTCCCACTAAATGCACCATGCAGTCCATGTGCCAGCTCACCCACCACTGTGGTCACACACCGGGCACCCTGCTGACCCCCAGGTGCCCGGCAGCTGCTCGGAGCAAACAGGCAAATTCAGGTAATCCAGCCAACTCCCAGCTGCTTTGCTCCTCCAAAGGGCTCCATCGCAGCGGGTTACTTCATTCTCTTTCACCCAGAAGACTCAGATGACTTTGATTACTCGTCTGAAGAGTAATAAAATAGCTTCTTATCAAGRCTTTAAGAAATAATATGTCTTGACACAGTTATTTTAGATTGGAAAGTTGACGGGAAAATAATTATTTCCAAAAGGAACAGAGCAGAGTCTCTTACTACACAGACGCCAGAGAAACACAAGATACTCCAGAAAGAAGATATCATTGAGCCTGGGTTTATAAAACTTATGGGTTCACAACTAGAATTAAAATACAAAAAAAAAGAAAAGATATTAAATAAACTCAAAATACACTGCATAGCAATTAAAACCAATCTACCGAGAGGTGAATCTATGGAAGTGCAATAAAACGTAACAAAAGCTTGTAAGATGGGACATAAATCTAATTAACCTAAGCAGCGGTGATAACAGAGCCTGATTRCAAAGCATTCTTACTTGCTAGCCCTCTATCTTGGTTGCATTCCCAGTGCCCAAGAAGGCTGGAAAAGAAACTCCTTGGGTGCCCTGGCACATCTAGAACAGCAGAAAGAGCCAGAGAACTTGAAGGAAATCTGCTTTCCAGATCGACATACAGCAGCTCTGAAGGCCCTGGGATGTAAAACATTAGCACTGGGCACAGAGTTTGGTCATGGACATTTGTGTCCCCRCTTCCAAGTTCCCACATGTTTTTTTCCCAAAATTCTTCAGCATCTCCAAGGTACATTCAGAGCACACGGGCGCACACAGCAAAGTCACTCATCTGAACTCTGTATGAATGCACATCCTCATCCATACACACTTCTACAAGGATATAAGTTTATTAATGAGAGTTACTTCATTAATGAAGTAACTTCAGCTTCATACCAGCAAAACTGAGGTCACAGGGAAGCTCCTTCCTGCACCTCATTTGAAATGAGGCCAACTGAGAAGACAATCTAGGAGAATGTGGGAAAAACAAAATAAAACAGGCAAATGTTTGGAAATAATCTAGTTGCTTAATTTATTAAAAGCCAAAGAAATCCCATAGTCCAGTGTTTATAAGCAGTTAAATGTCTCAACACCAGCACCAGGGGAAGACTGTTACCTCTTGCACACTGTGGAGTGTCTAGAGAACTGTTCTTTCGAGGAGCTGCTGCACTAAGGGGCAGCTTCTGAGGATCTGTTATTTACAGCATCGTAGCTGCTGCATAAATCCCCCCGTGGAAGTGCATTGTTTGTGGCTTTGTTAAGTGCTCTGACATGCAGCGTAAGGCAGGACATGAATAAATRACAATACGGTGCATATGGAAAGAGAGCACAATATAAGTGCTTCACAGTTTATTCCTTGAAGTCGATAACTATTCTTTTAGCTGTAATTTTTAGTCTTTATTATCACAAGACAGAGTTATTTGTAAGTGGCTGAACGAGGAAGGGCTTCATGTACTGTAATGTAATGATGCTGCCACATTCCCAGCCATTAATCAGCGGATCTAATTTTATGTGCAGTTCAAACATCAACAAATCTTTTCTAGAGGTATTGACTGCATTGATTTTTAAGACATGTTGCAGCTCTTGGGACAAAGCAGGGAAAAGTTCTGCACAGCCACTGTGCAGCACACAAACAAATGTAATTACCAGCACCCTGTGTTYATAATGAACTTGGGCTGTTCTTCAGCTCCAGGTGAAGTCAGGAGTTTTACCACAGATTTCCCCACRGCAGGTTAGAGCTGGTTATAGACAGTGTTGGATAAATATCTGTTGTTCTATCTGTTAGAGAAAGAAATGAGCAAGGCTGGAGCACTGCTCTAGCAAGAGTCAACACTACAAAGTAATGGCCCTGGATCTCGAGACCACCATGGGGTCTGGGTGTTATTCAACTTGGATTGAAATTCCCACTTGCAAACGTGTGGGATATACAGCATTYATTTCCATTTCTGATCAGTGACTTCTCCAGGCAAGGACTTCTTATTACTTGACTGTGTGTTGCCACGCTCACCTGCAGTGCCCCGGCATTACTGCTAACAAGAGCAAAGAGCAAGCTATCAAATCTCACCCAAAGTCTGATTTAAGAAGCTGCTCCTAAATGCATACAAAAATTATTTACCTCTTTGAATGGGTAGGCTAGAACAAAGCCAGACACTACATTTTTCTACAGAATGCGGAGTGAATCTGAAGAGTTCCAGAATTATTTAGTGAAGTTTGTAAGTCAGGGAGCAGTAAAAAAGCTAAAATTCTGTTCTCCATCCCATAAATGTTAGGAAAACATTATTTGTGGAAATACTAGTGAGGGCAAGAATACAGTGAACTTCAGAAGGAACATGGTATTACAGACAGAAATCTCCTTAACTTTATTAAAGGAAATCACTTGTAATACATTTTAAGCATAATCCTCCTTGATGATTTCTAATACTGGTAGGAACCACTGAAGGGATCTCTTAGGTTTCTGAGGAGGTTTTCATGAGACTTCCTTTCTCTATAACATCCTGAAGAAGCTGTTTCTATTGCTCTGTGGTGTCTCCAAACACTGCTCCACCTCTGGCTGTTACTACAGGGCACAGGGCGAATCACATGAGCAACTTTTCTCTTACTTAAAATCATCTGCTGATTAAGAACTTCACAGATCTGAAAGTGGTCAGAAGTCAAAACTGCAYCTGATTTACTGGAAGTGCCCACGTACCTTGGGGTATTTGTAGGAACTCCAAGTCACAGCTCCAGCTACGCAGGACACTGGTAACTTCTGCATCTCCCTGTACCATCTCATAGGCTATTAGGATTTCAAGCCTCATTCCACTTCTATCCCTACCTACACTGACCTCATTTCCCTAACACATCAGGCTCTTCTCAGTGTTCCCTCTTATCTCCTCATTCCAAAGACAGAAAAGGTGTGTGGAGACGGAGGGGAATGTTTACAAAGCCTTATCTTCCAYGCTGACTTTCTTTACACTTTCTCCTTATCAGTTAACCACTCCATGGGCTTTTCTGAGGTCTGCAACACCTTTGCTAGACGTGACTGTGCTGCCTGGGACTATCCTGTGCTGCTTAATGCTGCTAAGGAGCTTCTGCAGCCTCATCCGTGGCACTTTGTGTAAATGGCTTACACACCAAATAGGATGAAAAGCAGCTACAGAGTCACAGAGGCAAACGTTGTGCATAATCTGGCTGGCCGAGAAATAGAACAACTGGGGTATAACAGGATTATTTCAGTGCAAAGWTATTCTCTTGTGATAAAGACAAATTTTAATGACTTTTGTGGAAGGTATCACGCAATCGTTGGCCGATCCGCCTGCCTTTCTGAGGCGGCTGCTGTTGCCTTTGTGGGATGGCTTCGCTTGGAGGATCCTGGACAGCTCCATGAGCCTCGGCGACTGAGAGGRGAGAGAAATCTCCCAATCTCTATTTTAATTCCTGTACGATTGCCTCGTTACAGTTTTATGTTGGGAATATGCATGGCACTTCCCAAGGGTTTTGCTTCCACCAGTAGCACAGGTCTCACTCAGTGAGGGCAGAACTGAGGTTCTTTTGCTAAACTGTTCACAGTGCAAGCTGTGACACACCGCAGGACCCTGCGGCTAGGATCGAAATTCACACGCAGGGAACCATCAAGAAGGCCAAGGGCACTGGATGAACTGTAGGTAGGTGGCAGGAGGCAGACAGGCAGCCTAGGARGTTTAAGTTACAGGATCTTAAGTCGTGGAAAGATTCATTCTATAATTTACATTACAACYGGTTTCTTTGTAGGAGGGATCATGGAAAGCTCGTTGGGATAAGCAGCCCGGGGGTGTCGGGCACCGCCAGCGGCCGCCGAAGGCCGGGCTGGAGGCGGCGCTGCCCGCAACGCGCAGGGCGCAGCCGCAGGGGCAGCCGCTCGCTGCGCGCGGCTGCTGCTGGCCACCAGCCACGGGGCACGCCGAGCAGCGTGGCGCTCCCAAAGCCATAAATCACCTCGCTAGGAATTACAGAACTGCTGAGTTACTTATCGTAAAACATAGGATACGAACACCTAAGTGTTGCCGGAGGAAATGCTACCCGGTCTCSCTTGTAAGCCTGATAAAACTCAGGCACAGGTTTTTACACATCCTTATTTCCACATTGGCTCCGAAGCAGGGCAGCTCCAGCCTCCCTCCCTGCCACCATCTCCGGCCTTCCTGGAGACAGTGACAACAACAGGAAAATCTGGAGTGTTGCAGGCAGTGCAGGGCTGTGTCCTCAAGCCATAGGCCAGCACCGTGATTAACCGTTAAAACGTTATTTTGATGTGCAGCATATTTATATCTCATGAAACCAACAAATCCTTTTCTTGGAATCACTTTGCTGTTTTCCCAATGACTTGATTTAATCGTTCCCAAAGCATGGCAAAGAAAGCATCCAAAATGCAGGAGCTGTTAAGGGTGAAGGAAGAAGGTGAGCGCTGAGTTGCAAGAGCCCCTTCAAGGAGGCCATCGTTTTATTTAGGGCTCAGTTCCCTTTCCCGCCAGCTGCCCAARTTCTGTAGAAAAACATGTAAAAGGCTTGGGTTTGGCCCACATCTCCATATTATTTTAACAAAATGAGGAATATTTGTGAATAAGCTATGAAGAATTTACTGCGTTTTTAATTATAACATTGGACTGCARTGCTGCAATTTCCTTCAACTTTCTGCTAGCACAATAAAAAACACYCCAAAGGTGCCAAAACTCCGTAAGCACAAGGCAATTCTGTCTAAAATGTAGCGTTTAACACACACCCCCTTGAAAGAGCCGGCAGTATTGGGGGGAAAAAAAGACTTTGGTCGCGCCTGAATTCTCTGCTGGCACCACCCTGGTGACGGGTGAAGTTCCCGGGACCGGGGCATCGGACGCGCTGCAGGGAGCGGGATGCAGCAGGAAGGAGGGCAAAGTCCCGCGGGAAGCCCCGTGGGAACAAAGCGGCGCGATGGGTGGCAGGGAGGCCGGCGGGGCCGTACAGCCCTGCTGAACAGCAGCGCCAGGCCATAAAATTCCCTCTGAAACCCCGGGAAGGCTGAAGGCTCCGGGCTGCGGCTGCAGCGCACGGCAGGGCAGCCCAGAGCGGGGCGAGGAAGTGCAAATAAAAATGATTCAGTTGCACCAAACGCTTGCGGGGAGTCTCGGCTCAGCGAGCACCCAAAATCAGATAGGGACACGGTGTCTGTAATCCCACTGTAAACAATGCTGAGAAACGGTACCTTGCCAAGACGTTTTAACTCCTTTAGCCCATGGCTTTCTGAAAATCATTAATAGAGCTATAAAAAGTGAGGGAAGCAGCACCGTGCAGTTTCGACCAGCACCGGGGTGTAATTCCACACCAACTCAGCGCCGGCGCTGCTATGATTTCTCTCATGTTACACAAGAAACCCAGCAAGAGCATCATAAAACAGAGTCTGTATTTTCCCTCCTAGTTCAAGTGTCTTTTAGCCTAATTATCCCTGATGCTTCAGTTATGGAAAGGAGTACTAACAATCTAAGCAGCAAGGAGATATTTATTTGCCCACAAGGTGCAATTACGCTCTGCAAAATGGCTCTTTTTTAATTCAGTGATCTCCTTCTGCAGGTTAAGGGCCACGCACTGCTAAGACCACAGTCCTTGGGATGATGCATTTGCTCCTTAAAATCTCAGCTCCCGGAATGCTGCGTTTGGGTTGTTTTTCCTTTGCCACTTTTGTGCAACTCAGGAAGATTCAGCTCAAGGAAAGGGAGCGACATCTATTCTGGCACATGTAAAAGCCACCAAATCATCATTTAAACCTCCAAATGCAAAATCCACTCCCTGAGGACGCGGAAAGCAAAGAGGTCGCTGAGTGGTTTTCTTTGTGGAATGCACAAAGTTACCAGTTAAAAAGGGAAAAAACATCCCACCTTTTATTTATTTTTTAATTCTGGCGGCTCTGAGGGTGAGCCAGCCCATCGCAAGGGGCCCCTCAGAGGAGAGGCGAATGGGGCTCTCCGCAGGGATACCGGATCCTGCGGGACTCATGTGAGGCTAGCCGGGAAGCTGGGATCACTGCCAGCTGCCCAGGGATTCTCCTGCTCCTGCCAGGGGGGCAATCACCAGTATTTAGAGCTCTCTTTGAAGATACATTGATTGYCATCTTAGAGGAGAAGCTCCAGCATTAACAGGCAGGAAAAGGGAAGGATTTTCTTTTGCCCTTATTGACCCTTYCCATCAGGGCTGACGTGCCTTGGAGGGAGCATCCTGAGGAGCTCTGAAGGTTCTCACATCCCCGTCTCTCACAGGCACTAAGCTTTCCTGCTGCTGCAAGGCTGAGCTTAACAGAACTAGCGCTTTTAGGCTTCAGGAGGAAAAAATAATGGAGCAAATGAGATTACTGCATTGCAAATCTGAGTTCACAGCAACCACTAATGGCCCAGACTCCAAAGTATGAAGCAGGTGACCAAAGCTGCCCTCAAAGGGACGAGCCCTTTAGGGAGCAGGGCCAAAGCAGCCAAGGGCAGCAGCCAGGCCTGGGGCTGGAGCTCCACGTGCACATGTGTCCTGGGTGTGCAGAGGCAAGAGTGCTTGCTATGGGAGGGAGGCAAACAGGACGTTACCCAGCAAGGGAAGATCATTTCTGTATGGCAGAACTTGCAGTGCTGCCGCTGCACGTCACATTTGCCAAACATGTGGATGTGACATCGCACGTTGCTACTGGGCACCACATTTTCCAAGCACTGTTTGCATCCAAACACAGTAAGGGGCACAGCAAGCCCGGCTCAGGCTCCTGGAAGTCGCTCAGCACTGTCTTCTCAAAGCTGTCTTAGCTTCATTCCCAAGCTGCGGCTAACAGGCAACTATTTCCCAGCAAACTGAGGACTAGCAGCGGCCAGAAGATGATGGTCAGGCCATTATTTTGGGATTTGCTGCTAGTCGGAGGCCCCAGCACTTGTACAGCACTTGAGACCAGCATTTAGGCTCACATTTTCCCTGAAAAAGCTGCATTTCACTTGATTTCACGAAAGGTGTCCTTGTTTTCACACTCCTGCTGGGTCACCRGGCACAAGTGCAGTCTTTTAAATGCAATCACTGCAAGTGAGAAATGTTATTTCTGTAGAGAAAGACTTTCTGGAACAGTACAGACCATTGCTGAAGGAAGAACGGAGAAATAAAGAGGGATTAAATCTCCCATCCCAGACGTCTTCCAGCTCTTACCCCTTGCAATGGACACATAACTACCTAGAAATGAAATCTGGGAGAAGGGGGTTCAGTAGCAGAATAAAATTTTAAGTAATATGAATCCTTAGCACAAGTTAAAAACTCGTAATTTGCCTGTTTTTTGGATACACAGGGAGCCGTGGCCATGGTTATGAACACATTTACACAATATCCACGAAAACAAAGGAGCTGGGCACTGAAAAAAGAGCCCACTTCTTTTTGCCATTCAAGGTCTATGAATGAAGTTGGGAATTGCACTCTACCTTATTCATTAAAACAGAAACTGCCATCACTTTAATGAGGAGCCTGAGGGTGGACAAAGTGCCTTGAATAGCTATGTACCATAGAGAACTTGGCATCCTCCCTGCAACATTATGTGCATTGCAATTGTGGGATTTTTCCCGTGAATGCGAACTGATCAAAGATAACACTGCACCAAAAAGAATTAAAACAGTGCAACATTGCATCAAGTTACAGCCAATGTCAATCATTACATGCCCGAGTGCACCGCAGCTTTTAAATAACGTTATAGACATGCTGTGGCATTCAAAATATTCACTGAATTCCAAATTGAAATGCAAAAGCGTGTTCCCCCCTCATCTGACCGCAATAGGGAACTCGAGGCACATCTTTCTGACTACAGCTCTAATGCCACGTCGCTTGCTGTCAGCTGGAGGACAGGCTAATTTTATGCAGAGCTGGATGATGAAAGGACAGTGATATTAAACGGATGCCAAAAAGCTACCTTTAGGTTTGGTCCTGAGAGAGGCGAAGCTAGAAAAGAAGGAGTTAAGAGACATGGGAGGAAGGGAAGGAGAAGACTAATTGTGGACTGATCACCTTTTCTGCAGTGAAAGGCGGGGGGAAAACCTTCACACAGCACAGAACTTGAACCCATCATTGTGTGGAGGAGAGCTCCTGGCGGATAATTCAGCCTGAGCTGCTTGCTGCAGAAACGCTGCTTTATTTGCATGCTAAAGAGAGCCACCTCCTAGCCCTGGTGTGCTGATAAGCAGCTGCGTGGGGAAGGGAAGGGAAGGAGCGGGATGCCATTYGGGAAGAGGGAAGGATGGCAGGGAACCCAATAAGGACACACGGGAGAGTAAACACGTCTAATATGTCACTGCAGTGGAGCAGCACGCAGAACCCCCTTGCAAACAGAACAGGTAGCTCCAGGTCACRCCTGTTTTTTAAAAGATAAAGGAAAAAACAGCAGAGAGAAACTTTACTACAGGCCCAGAAACAGCAATGGCAGCAAACAACCAAAATCATCCAAGGATGTCTAGCTTTCTGCCTGGTGCTATTTCCCTATAGACTCAGAGAGAAAAAGTCAAATTCTGAAGGCACAGGASAGCGTTGGGGCCCCACAGCCCTTTACAGTACCTGGCACAGCAAACACAGACTATGCAACTCAGAAGTTGTTTCTAAACTTTCTTCATCTATTTTCAGAATTGAAAACTGAGCTGCATTCAAGTTGTTATTCCCAATAAACAATGTTTTTATATTTAAGTGCTTAGTATGACTTTATTACACCTCTAGTCCCAATTTAATCTCTTTTTAACCTGAATTTAATGCCCAATTTAATCTCAATATGACAGCTAACAATTAAGAGAATGCGTRTGGAGCCGCTTACTGTTTGATTGTATTGGTTATAGGTACATGGCAGATATTGCTTTACTGGAGATCATAAAACTTGAGTGCAGAAGCTCRTTCACTTCAGCGAAATGTCTGCCGTTCTCACCTGCTTCCAGCGTTTGGTCTTTAATGAGCCACGGCATGTGGCACATGCATGTGTGTGGCGCAAACGCACGGTTGTTTTAACGACATATTGCTGTAAGAACRCATTATAATATTTTATATTGCATGGTTGCTAAGTGCAATGACCTCAGGTGTGACAGCGKTCGTGCTTCCTTCCCAGATTTAAATCCTTGCAAATGCAAAGAGCAGAGTCTGCAGGAAACCTTTCATACAAACCGAGCTGCTGCAAATGTGGACAGGCTCTAAATGTACAAACCAGCCCAGGGCCAGAGGCCCCTGGCATCACTCCGTGCTGGGCACTGCCTGAGCAAAGCATCCCACCCTGGTCCACCTTGCCAGAGCATCACTCATATCTTCCAAGAGGAGGTGGCATCTCCTGCAGCGTTTAACGGTGAGACCCGATTTCTTCTGCTTCCTCCACCCAGCTAGTGCAGTCCAACATTTAGACCTCATTTCCATCAGTACAAATGGTGAAGAATTGCACCCAAATTATGTACAGAGGAGGTGGGAAGCCTGAGTACTGCTCTTTGCTGGCCACATCTGCAGATGTCCCTTGGTTTAGGTCCCTTGGTTTAGAGTGAAACCCGTGCATGTGCTTCACACAACCTGGCTGCTGCAGCGCTACCCTAAGGCACAACTTTGCCCTGCACTTATTAGTTTCCAGAATTACTCACTACTAACCTTAAAACTCAAATGAAATTACCTTGCATTTTAAAAATCACACCCCGACTGATTTCTATAGCAAACTATTTATTTTAAAACAAGATTAAATATTGCACCTCACTGAAAAATTTTCCCTTAGCAGAGGGCACTCAGATGGAAAATTTCATACATTTCAACTGATTTTTTGCCTGAATGGTTTTCACATATTCCTCTAAAACCTAGTTGTGTCAAATGATTTATTCTGGTCTAACAATACGGTACAAGTAGCTAGGAAGATGCAAGCGCTGAATTGGTTGACGGCAGTTGGCCAATTAAGGCCTCTACAGTATTCTGATTTTTTCTCCTTTTTTTTTTTTTTTGTGCTCACACATACTAATCCTTTTCTTAATGCATTGAGCTTCTGTGCAGCAGAAAGAATGAGCGCCCTGCGAGGCGAGGCAGCCGGGGCCGCGCGGCGCCGCGCTCGTAGCCCGGGGAGCTTTAGCCGAGTGTGAAGCACAAACCGCGTCCGAGGAGAAGCCGAAGAGCCAGATCGGGCGGCCCCGGCTCCTGCGCTCCGGCTGYGGCCTCGGCTGTGAGCATTGCTGCACTGGTTGCGGCAATTTCCTCCCAAACTTCAACGTAGATTTTGCTGGAAAAGGCTTGAGATTTGCAGTGAAGAATTTACAGCACACTGGGCTTTCCCTGCAACCTTTTTTGAATAGTGCTGTTCATCACATAAATCCCAAACTTACTAAGGAAGGAACTAGGCTTCTAGGGAGCACAAATGAAAACTAGAATATCATTTCCAAAACCCCAAACTGGAATTTCAGGGCATCTCCCTGCTGTACCATATAAATTGCTCCTTAAGGAAGAGCGACCCTTGGATCTTCCTCTGCAGGCTGGCGAGGAAGAGAAAATGCTGTGCAGAACTTCGAACCAAAGTGATTAACAACCCAGAGCTCATTTATTTTTTGTAGATTATTTTATCTAATTCCTCTCCTGGTGAAATTATCGCTGCCTTCACCACTGGATGTCAAAGGCAGTGGTATTAGCACAAGTGTTACATATCAAAACACTGCTGTAATTTCTCACGCAGATCTATATTAGTCACAACAGGTTGCTGTGATTTTTCCAGATGAAAACCTGCAAGAAAACTGCGTTCTTCTTGTTAGCCAGCTGGAGTAAAGACAAGTGACAGTCGGAATTACAGACACTCTCGGCAATTTCAGTGAGAGGCTCTTAATTACAAGTCACCAGAGCAGGGGTTGTCTCCTTGGAGGCTAGTGGATTTAAATGCCTCTATCTGAGTAACATCAGCTCAAGAAAATCTGTTTGTTTATTTAAGACTTAAGAAGAAACGCAGTCAGCAAACAGGGTCCCTGAGATTTTTTATGGAGCTTAAAATTTTTGCAAGTTTTATTTGGAGCTTTAATTCTACTTATTTTAGCAGAAGTCTGGATTCGAGGTAGTATGTGCAGAAACGAATGGATATTTGCTGGCATTTAGAGACTCGTCTTGAAAAGCTCTGTATAAAATAATCTCATTTCATCACTCCATTGCTAATGTGAGCAATGACGCTCCTAAAAGGAAATGGGTTCAACTGCTTAATGCCAAATTCACACACCAAATGGATTTGGCGTATGTTCAGTAGCTGAAGTGTAGCACATTCCCTTCTTCTCCAGGTAGGCCAAAGGAAATCCATGGTTTTCCCCCAAAGGAGCCACAAGAGAATGACCTGTCATTCCCAGCTAACTCCCACTGTTGGCTAACAGTGAACTGGAGGAGCTGGGAAGCACACAAGAAATGCGAGATTTAGGTCCTGCTGGCCCTGACATGGAACAAGAGCAGCGGTGGGAGGAAGCCAGAAGATCTCCAAGAGCAGATCCTGGCCGGAGCAAGGAGCATGAGCAAGGATTTGAGCATGGACGCTCAAGCATGTGCACCTGCTGTGGGTGAAAAGCTTGAGAAAATCAATCCTCAAATACATTTCACTCATTTTCTCCTCTCCAGGAATTGCCTCCCATCACCTCAAATATATTTGCTACTTGAAGGATAACTGGTCCCAATAAGAGGGTGGTTCCCCTGTTTAAATATKTATTAGGATTACAAGTTTTTCTTGTTTGTCTAATTTCTGCTTTATTTAGTAACATGTATCAGATAATTCACCTGATTCATCTTATTACCTGATATATGTTACTAAATAAAGCAGAAATTAGAAATAAAGGCTCTACATATCAACTATAACACACAAATAATTTCACTTTTCTCCTGCTTTCTGAACATTATTCACCCAGAATTATGTATATGGAAAAAATGCAGTTCCTAAAGATGATTTATTAATTGTATGTAACATGCCTGAAGGCCGATTGGGAGCAGAATTCAGATGGATGGACACAGCGGAGGATTAAGCTGATAATGGCAATGTGCAATGTAACTTCTTATTAGTCACAAACACTCTCATCACATTAAATTATTTTTCACAGATGATATTCATCCAATTCTAGGAACTGTCCTTTAGTTTGGCCCTTAAGCATTACAGAAACTGAAATGCTGGTGTGATAAAACTTTTACGATTACCAGAGGCCTTCTGCAAAGTTCTTTCATATCAAAATTTGACAACTGAGGGTTCTATTCCCAAGCATCTGGTAATACAGATTCTCAAGTAATTTAATTGGGAAAGTTGTTCTTTGCTTAAGAGTGCAAAATGCAAAATTGGGGCTAAAACAGACCCTTTTCCTAGAGTGTGTGTGTGTGTGTGTGTGTGTGTGTGTGTGTATATATATATATAAAAATATAAATAAAAAAGAGGATACCGGAGTTAAGGAAAACTCCACAAGAGATCACTCTTCTGCTATTGAGTATTTTTTTTTCTCTAGGAGATCTACAACTTTCTATCATAAGGCTTAAATTAATTCATGATTTAGGAATACAGAGCTATGTGAATTTGTCTATTGTAGAGATTAGGTCTATTTGTAAAGAAATAATCCAACATCACCCAAACCTGAACAGGCAGATTCCAGGTAACAGGCAGACTGCAGCTTTGGCTATACCTGCATATCCTGACCTCCGGCTGGCCTATCTACACACAGGCAGTTCTTAACAGTTACCCAGGTGAAGCCCTGAATGCAAAATATGTTTGTGATGCATTTGACTGCATCACAGCACATGAAGTTCATCCAGCCAGGGCTCAGGCCTGCGTCTCTACAGGTGCCTCTGCTTTTGCTTCCAAAAATGGCCAAGACCTGGCATCAGAACAAGGAACGTCTTGCAAAATATTTGTTCTGTGTAAATAGCAGGAAACAGCTATTTTTACCAAGAGCCGGTCCCGGCTCCTGCTGAAGATGGTCAAAGCTGAATCCTCTTTCTCTTTACGGTATCAGTCAGGCAGTGTTGCCAAACCCACATCAGCTTCGCAGTCAAACATTTCATTTCTCAGCAGCATGTGCAAAGTTTGAACGCAACAGTATGTTCTGCCAGCATCCTCCACAAAGCTGCTTTGCATTGTTTTGCTAGGAAAGTGCTGTCAAATAGACTCTGTCAACTGCAGCTTTCCTGTTTTTCTTTTCTTCTTTTTTCTTTTTTTCATTTTAAAATGAAAAAGAAAAAAAAAACTCTTGGAGCTGAACAAACTGATTTCTGCTTGTTTTTATCAGTCCTTTTTTACAATCTTTTGGCAGGCTTGGGACTTTGCCCTCTGCTATTGAATATACTTGCATATTCAACGTTGAATAGCCCTTGTTGGCAGTTTTGAACCTGTTCCACAAGACTCTAAAAGCAGTGATTCATGGCGGATCGCAAAGTTCCTGCAAAATAAAAAAGTTCTTCCTGCTTTGAGAGCCTTTAGCATCAAGATAATTTAAAAATTCTGGCCCTTCAGCCCTGTATAACTCATCTGCATGATTTTCCAGAGCCAGCAACAACAATTTCATAAGTAGTTTGTCTAGGTTACTCACAGGCATGGATACAACAATAAAACAGTCTGTATCTAAAAGTTAATAAAGTCTAATTAATATGCAGTACTACCCAGGTTCTTCTTCTGCCTTTCGATTGAAATTGGGGCAAAACTTTAATCTCTGGAAAAAATGAAGTTTCACTAATTCTTATATTTTAAAGCATATCAGTAAGAATCCGTCATTAAACACACATTCAGACCTCAGCACAATCCTCAGTATTAGAGTTGCAGATTTTTTGTTATTTGCAATCCCATCATTTTTTGAGTTTCCCAGCAGCCTGAAGATATTCCTTGAGTTCCCTAACGCTGTTTCTCTGGAAACTAACACTCCAGCCATAATATTACTAATGACCTAAAGCTGCTCCTCTTTTCAGATTTTAGAGGGTAATTCCAACCAGATCTTCACTTTGGGAAGGGCAGACACGAATCTGTGTAAATAGATGTAAACAAATGACAGCAGTGATGATTATAGTAATATATGAGGAGCCTAGATGTGGAGGCAGCTCTGTAGCCCCTTGCAAACTCAGCAAGTGGTGGCTGCATTCTCTGTTCCACGGCCAGTGAAAGAAATAAAGGAAAGAAATAAAGGAAAGAAATAAAGCAGCAGCTCCCAAAGTGTTCCTTGCAGATCCATCGGAGTCTGCAGGCTTCTAATTCATGTAAAAAGCAATTAAGTCTACGGTCAGCAGGCTTAAATTCAATCCACAAGAGTCCACACGTTCTAATGGAAAATTTTTTAGGTAGTACACAAACAAAAAAGGATGAAAACTCCTAAATAGTAAAGCACATACAACTGGAACATTAGATCTCTCACATATACCCTCCCAGAAAAAATCCCACCGCAAGCACCAGGAATTKCAGCTATAGAAATGTAATACAGCTCTATGGAATTGTCTCTAAAGGCCTATAGAATTGAGTGCAGCAGGGAGCCCTTTTCATGGAGGGTTTTTTTTGTTTTGTGTTTTTTTCCAGACGGCTTACACAAGGATATAATTCTAATGAATGCATTTAAAAAAAAAAATCATAGAATGCCAAAAATCTTCTGTTAAATTATTTTCTGCGGGAGTATTGACAACAGCTATTAGTATTATTTTATAAAAATGGAGACAGATATTGCTAGTTGATCCTTCTGCCTTTCTGACACAGAAAACTGAGACAATTTATGTTGCATTCATTCTCCAGAAGAGTGTTCTTTCTTTCTTTCTTTTCTTTTTTCTTAAAAAACATCTGGAGTCCCATGAATAATTACTTTAATTAAAATAAGAGACCTATTTTATATGCTCTCCTTGGCAAGAACTTTGTCTTTATGCTATCTGCCAATTGCACGGTTGCTGCTGCACAAATACAGCAGCCGTTATTAGTTACGTGATATTTTCCATCTCTGTTTTACCACTTCAGATATAACCTCCCTTGGGGATTCCCATCCCCTGGGATTCGCCTGAGGCTCCCCAGGATGTAGCAAAAGGAGCAGTCAGTGTAACAGGGCTGGGAGGATTCCTCTTGTTGTGATAAGCAAGAGCATTGCTCTAAGAACCGCTCTGCAGAGAATCGAGTGCATCAGCAACGTGTGCCAAGCTGACGAGAGATAAGCCCATCTCTTCCCCACCAAACCAAAAGGAAGCAAAGGGATTTCAAAGCAAGAGCTCCACCAAGGTCAGGTGAAGGTGTGGGGAGATCTACACAGGACTGAGGAGAATTAAAGCTGAGTGTCCCATGTTGGAAGCCGACCAGACCTGCTCGGCAGGTGGCCAGAACACGTTCATCTGGGCTGCTCCTCGTGCTCCAGAGAGCTAAATAACCTTCAGGCTTTCCTTCTAAGACCTGGTTTTCTTATCTTAATGAAGTCTATCTCCACCTTCTTGTCGTTCCTTTTCAAGGATTCAATCTCTGTAATTCCTTCTACCTTTTCCTACAATTTCTGGGATACGATGCTGCCACTTTCCAAAGGACCAGACCACGCATGGGGCACAGGAGGGTATCTGCCCTAAGGAGCTAGTGATGAAGCATAGGRGTGGACAGCAAGAGAGAACCCAGGCTCCAAATTATGTCCAAGATAAACTCAAGAACTCAAAAATCAGAAAATGCTCTAAGAAGTAAGTGTTCTAAGTCAGACCTTTTTGGGAGAAGTGACACAGATGTATGTGTTTATGAAATAAATCTAAATATATCTTAGTTCCATATTTACAGTCAGGAATACCTTATGTATTTATCCTAATTTTCTATCATATAAAAATAAAAGCATTTTTAAAGAGCCAATGCATATGTTCAAGGAATAAAAAACCTATAGTCCATACATTCTGGTCCTCAGATAAGCTAATGGAGAGAMACGGAAAACTGAAAAAAGCAGTATTATTTTGCACGAATGCRGTGTGTAAATCCATGTTTACGTTTWTGAGGACTTACTGGCATAGAATTAGATCAAAATGGGTTGACAAAACCTGTAGGCAGAAAGGTAAGACAATATTGTAGAGGAGCATCCTTTGCAGGGGGAAAGCCACGCAGCAGAGGGACAAGGACCCTCTCCAAAGCAGCAGGTGCCGATGACAAGGTTATTTGCCAGAACCTTGATTTGGAATCAAGAGCAGAGGGACAGAGAACAGGGACCTACAATGAACCTGTCGTCGCTTCATCCCCAAGAGAGCGAAGGGTAGGACGTCAAGGCTACCTAAGGACATGAAGAAGCTCCAGCACAGGTGAGATGAAGGTGCCTCCACCTCTGCCCAGTGAAGCTAGAGGACATGAAGAGGTGGAGAGAGGTTTCCAGGTCCAGAGGCTCCTCTGCTCCCCATTCAATTGAGAAGCACTGGAGAGAAAAACATAAAGAAAAGAAGTGTGTACCTTCTAATGGGGATTTTCTGATTGCAAATCATATGGAAAATCTTTAGTTCATTTGGCTTAGGTTAACTTTTCTAGACACTCATGAGTTTTATCCATGTCATCAACTCTGTGGCTTTTGCACAGGGAGGTGGGAGAATCCATCATGTGAGAATCTATCAGACAAAAAAGAAAAAAAATGAGGAAGGAAAAGGGGTGTCTGCCTATAAAGACGTAAATATGCTTGGAAAGTTTTTTTTTTTTATCTTTTAAATCTTTCTTTTTTTTTTTTTTCTCCTGAGGTGTCCCACATGCTGTCTTCCCATCCTATTTTTGTTTACCTTTTGGCTTAATGCAGTGAAGAAAAACATGAAACTCCATAAAATCTGGGGAGTCAAATAACCATTAGCAGATTGGAACTTGATTCTGTTTTTTTACAATATTTTCTTTCCATGCTCTMCATGCTAAATCCGAGCCGCGCTGAAGCCGGTGGCAGCATTCCCAAAGACCTCCCTCCCTGGGAGCAGGATTTGGCCTGATAGGAACGGACAGTAACTAAGCCTGCCACCTCCGATCCCTGGAGATCTTCCCAGGGCAGCAGTAATCAAAATAATTCATTTGCAGTTCTAAGCCTCCGATGCATGACTGCTGAGAAGGAAGATTTGCAAAAGCTGTGACAAACTTACACCTCAGCTTTCAGAAAAGAAGGAAAAAAAAATCTGTTACTGGAAAATTTGCCAATTTTTTCCCTCTAGCCCTTAATGCACAGCAAGCCATTTGACCATATAATTGTTACTTAGAGAAAAAGGATTGGTAAAAGAATAATTTATGGGGTTGAACAASGAAACAGATGAGAAACACAGCAGAAATATTAGAAGCAAAACACAAATAACACAACAACACTGCTGTATTTGGCTGTCAAACCTAAATCGAAGTTATAAAGGAAAAATTAGATGTTCGTGTGCACAGATTATGCCACCCTCAGTTTCTGTGGGAGCAGAAAGAATCTTGGCAATCAAGATTATCTGATAATTACCTTTCCTAATGTATTAAATTCACTCAGCTTCACCTTCAGGCATTTTGCTGAAGAAAATAACGACATACATCCTCATGTTTAATGGTTAAACTTGATTTCAAAGAAATCCATTACAGGCGGTGTCAACTAGAAGCCCACACAATATTGTATCTTTTAAAAGATGCCCTGGTAGAAAAAAAATGGTGTTTGGAAACATGAATAGCAGTTGTGTGCATCAAAATACTTTAACTCACAGGCTTTATTAATACTAATGCAAATTTGATTGTCTTGGTTAATTGTCTCCCCGCCTTCCATGGTCAGGATGAGCTGCTTAGCAAAACTTCTCATGGCAAAACCATGATGCATGAGTCCTCCTTAGCCCTCATTGCTAAATGAACATTTCATTTAAAAGAGATTAATTTTTAAAACAGTGCTAATGCTTGAAAATGAATCTCTAAAACTCTACAGTTGCTGAAGAACACACTCAGCTCCTAATTTCCTACTTTTATACACACAGATAGCTTCAAGCAATGCTACTAAAGAGGTCTGGATGGACACTCTTGCTTCACAAGGGTCTTTGCCAAGCGGCAAACTCCTTTCCCATAGGATGAGCAACAGCACAGKGATTAGCCTTAGGGCAGTAGAGAAATGAAGGTGAAACATCTTCCCAGAAACACAAGTTCTGCAAAGGGTAAATTTAACCCGAATCTGCTTTAAAATCTTCTCTGTCCTGCTGCATGTGCTACAGGCAGGTCTGTGTCCTCAATGGGCAGCACCTCCAAGACCAGGTGCTTGTAGTATGAGCTGATCTCCTGAGGGCAGATGCTCAAATCAGCACGTTTGGCCACCCTGAAACCTCCACAGCACAGTTGTCTCCCAGCTCCCCATCCACTGTTTTCAAAGGAGTTAGGGAGTTTCACCTTAAAATCCATTTGTTGGGTACTCCCTTGAAGTTGGAATATGTGAATTAGCCCTCTCAGAAAGGAATCTGGTTTCTTCCAGCCTGGCTGATGACCATCACCACTGGGTGACAGATCATTGTTATTTTATAAAAACAGAATGAAAAGTCTTTTTTACCTAAATTTTGGGTTGGCTTTGTGAAAACATTTAGTAGAGTTTTTTTTTTAAGTGAATAAATAATGTGACAAGAAAATAACTTACAAGAAAATGTGATCATTTTTACTTAAGAGCAAATGAGGTTTCTGCCTTTTGCAAGCACAAACTCAAGCGCATCAAGAAGAATTTAAGAAGCTGATTCTTCTCACCTGGAAGCCCTTCATGCCATTTTAGTTTTCTGCTATAGAACAAATCAGACCTYTCTAAGAACTAAAGGATCAAGAAATGCCAGGTAATTCTTTACAAATGAAAGGACTGGGGATGCTATCACATCTCCAGCTGACTTCACTGAAATAYAGAGATTGAAATCTATCAGTCATATCAGTATGAATAGCTGGTTTAATAGCACTTAATGAAGTGGAATTTGTTATAGGATTTAGGAAAAGAAATTAAAGACTACGAGGACAACTTGTTTTCTCTTGTGCCAATGTAATTCTGCTGAGTCCCATAGGACTGCAGTTTGTTATGGGCCCTAATTTAAATCAACATTTCAATGAAGTGCTGCAGCATGTACTGAAATTTAGCAACTTTGCTGCAGTCTCATGGGAGCTGATGAGATTTTAGGCATAATCTTTGTGCACAAGAGCTGCAAAAGTGTATGCTGAGCCGGTACCCTAGTATGGGAATAAGAGAGGGGAACAATGATATATTATAAATTCACTTGTTATCATTTTAAAGGGTACTTCTGGTTTGTTTGTTAGTAATGTGGACTGCTTAATTAGAAACATAGGTGCATTCACTGTGCTACATTTTGCTTCTCAATTTAAAAAGCCAATTTAAAAGTACTGATACAAAGTAAAACAATTACTTGTTTAATTGGTTTTACAAAGAGTCGTTTTGAATTAAGACATGTTTTGGGGGAACCTATTAATTCGTTTTAACTACATTATACAAATATTTATATGGTAAGCAAGGACCCTAAAATGAATATAGGAAACAAATGATGAAATTATCAGTTACTAAACATCACTGTAGGTTACTTGCAGGATGGGCAGTCTCTATCACTATTGCAATYGTATCATTTACTAAAGTTTGGCAATTATAAATAAGTTTTCTGCTTTTTTAGGTGATGTTATTTCAGATATCTGTTGTAAAGGCTAATGAAAATACTTTATTTGGGATTTGGAGCTTGATTCTGCCCTACCAAAGTGAGGGCTCCTCTGTGTGTGTGTGTTTGCTTGTTTCCCCAGTCAACACCTCCACAATTACAAGCGATCCCCGCAGGGAAGCGAGTGGTCCTGACGAGCACGTGTCAGAAACAGTTTGTGTTCCACTCGGAAAAGCAAAATTTGGCCCAAGAGAGCCTGTTTATCAGCAACGCAATGCAGCACTTTGGCTACAGAAGTGCCCCAATAGCTTTTCTTGTGCTCTTAAGGGTTGTGCTGGCAACTAAAAGTCGTTTTTATCACCCGGTTACTTCCAGTTTACGATCACATATTATCTGCATAGGTGGGGACATTATCTCTCTCCTGTGCAGGATTCAGAGAGTGCCATTAAGCCAGTCCTTTGGCTCTCTCAGGCAAAATGCTGCATTTAAAGCCGGATCCTGGGCATGTTAGTTACTTAAGCAGCTTCCCCTGAGTTTACTCCAGCAGAAAGGCAGCCCAGATTTGGTCATTAAATTTAGACTGCTCTCGCTCATTTTCTTCACACAGTCAGGAAAGGTATTTGTATCCTTTCTCTTTCCAATGGATGGAGTAAAATTAGCTGGGTATCATGTGCCCTCTGTCACAAACTATATAAAGCAATGTGTTTATTTTGAATTCCAGATTCACAGAAGAAGTAAGACATGGATTAGAAAATAAATCTGCCAAGAAAGAAAGAGTCTGTTTTTCTGGATGCTCTTAACAGATCACATTCCTAAAAGGGCTGAAAAAGCCAGAAACCATTACTCTAAAGGGGGAGAGCCTGTCAGTCCCACTGATCTACCTGCGTTGACATTGCCTGACTGAAATTGCAGGTACCTGCACTGCTGAGGGGCAATGAGCAAGGGTGGCCGGATTTATCTCACGAGTGCTTAATTTTTCATGCAGTTAATGGAAATCTTGAAGAATCACAGTGAGTAATCCAATCTGCTTAATGTATGCATTTCCTCCTTCCCGGTGGCTGTATGCAAAATTTAAGAGCCTCTAGACAGCAATCCCATCCGCTGAAGTTTAACGTAGGAACGGCCATACTGGTGATGAGATCTTAGGTCCACYCTGGCCAGTGTCCTGTCTGGCACAAGGTGAATGTCTGCATCTGTCTAGATCCTGCTCCTCTCCAGTCACTATTTGCAGATGGAGGGTTTTTGGATCAAGAGGTGTTTTTAGTAGTGTAAGTAGCCCCTCGGTGGCTTTTCTTTGATGAGAAGATCAATGTCTGCCTCTCTGAGCTTGCAGGAAGCAATAGGAAATGCTAGGTACCATTCTCCATGGTGGATCTATGCCTTCAAGATCTCCTCATGTCCAAGTGTGCTCATAAAACAGAACAGCCTCARTGGGAGCCGTGAACTGGCCACCCAAGCCGACATCCAGCTCCAGAAGCCAGCTGGAGAGCAGCACAGGATGCAGCCCATTAACACCTAGCACATAGCACCCGCTGGGCAGCTGAAAATCCTTGCACAGGATGTCCTACAGGATGTGCCTATTTTGTATGACACCATCATTGCCTCCAAAAACCCCCACAAATGTAAAGCAAAGAACCCAGTCCAGAAGCAGGGGCCAATGCAGTTTCAAATGATGAGGGAGTTACCAAACCAGGTGCCTACCAGGTGAGACAGTCCCGGGAAGCCAACTGGACTGCACTGCTGGCCGAGACCTCGGGCAGGATGGATGCCAGCCAGTATTAATAATTGCTTTGCTAGCAGTTAATTGAGGTTCTTTATTTAGTAGCTACAGATTATAATTTAGGGTCTGAGACATCTGTCATTTCATTTCATGGCAAAAATAAAGCACCTGGAAGAGAGGAGCTTTTCAGCTCTTGCTGAAATGTATCGTTTTGGAGATCTCTAGGTCTGTAACATGGTTATTCCAGGTAGTTTAGGGGTTTCCTTGCTTTCTGTGGCCCTCTTGAAACTAGCAGAACCACTAATACACACCAGGYGACTACCTTTCTTGACGGGGAAACATCCATCAGTGACGCTACTGATGTTATTTATWACTGGTGTTATAAATAACTGAAGTTGTTTATATTAAAGAGAATTATTTGACACAATTTTCCCACTTTTTTAATGCAACAATGCAAAAAATCCAAACTTAGTGAAATACTAGGACACAAAGCATCCAGATACATCTTGACTTCACTGCTAGCTACCATTCTACATCAAAACAGGTGAACTATGGAGAACATGAAATAATTGCAAGCATTAATACATAAACACACTGTACATTATTTGTAAGTGTTTTGAGGATGAATCTTTCTATATGGCTTAGATTCATGCTGGAAAGAAGGCAAGGTGGCTGCGTTTACCATTCCTATGGGGCATGAGAAACCCCTCTGCCTAAAAGCAGATACTGTTCAGCTGGTGCCACCTCCAACAGGATCTCATAGAAGGCAAAGAAACCAAAGTGGGCTCTGCTTTGCTGAATTTTAATCACTCCCTATCAAGGCAAACTTTAATTACCTACACTCTTGCAATGCTTTATGATATCTTCTATGCCCCTTAAGTCCTATCCATTTGCTTTTAAAATCAGCTCCTTAAATCATTTTTAAAAAACACCTCCAGCTCAGCTGTCCTCTTTTATCCTTTATTTAAGCTTTGTTTAAAATTTCCAGAGTTGGTAGGAGCGAGCGCGGTGGGTTTGCACCTTYCAGGCGCCGCGTGCACATTAAACACATTGGCAATATTTACTCCTGCCGCCATCTGTGCCACTATCCCCACGTTCTCAACAGTTTGGCCTAGAGAGGGCCCCAAATCACCTGAGCGGCGCGCGCGGTGTCCCCGGCTGTCAGCGCAACACATTGAGGCCACAGCTGCTGCCCTGCTGCCTCATTTAATGAGGTTCCCGGAGGCCGGGCCCCGGGATCCGGGCCCCGGGTAGCTATGGCAACCGCAGAGGGAGCCTCGAGCAGGTGTCGGCAGCGTGGCGATCCCTGCGGATGAGCTCGCGGGCCGTGGGCACCGGCGCCGACGGCGGATCCCGCCGAGCGTCGCCTCTCCCCAGCCGAGCGGCTGCAGTCGCTCCGCTCCATGGGAGGGTTATCCGAAAGCAGCCTCCCTCAAGGCCCCGTACGGGTGGGTTCCGAAAGGAGCTGGGAGGGAGCCTTGACACATCCCTGAATTTGTCACTGCGCTTCATGGYGTTATTACTGGACAAAGTAACAGGAGCATTTACATTTCTGAGGCCCGATGGTTGGATGCAGAGGCGAGTCACCCATTTCCTTGAGGCAGGATCTCCGCACGGCTCCGCTTCACGTGGGCCTTCCYGAGCCTACCCTGAGAGCAGAAAAGCAGAGACGCAGGACAGACACAACAGGTYGCTCCAAATCATCCCAGCAGGATTCCCGCACATTCACACTAGAGTAGACAGGGAGAGCATTTTTCCCRTATTGAAAACTTCAAACTTTAGGTGTATTTTCTGGGCAAAAACACGACACGGATAATTTAGGTGTTTAAGAATACCTAAAACACTGCAAGCTGAATGAAAAGCTGTCTCAGTCCCTCWTCTGAAGACTAAGCCTCGGCCAGATTTGGGTTCAAATCTTGGTTTCTCCATGGCTGGCCTGGCGAGGGGAGCCCGCAGCTCCGAGGGGGGATGCTCCTGCCCCTCTCCCAGCCTGTTCCTGACAGGCACATCCACACGCTATCTTGCAGCCCAGAATATTAAAGACAAAGCAGCACCATATAACGAGGATTAGTCACACATGTTTACATTGTGCTGCCTATTCAACCCCGCTTGTCCTCRGATGGGTCTTAACAATAAAGCAAACAGTTGCTCCATGTAGCCCCCGGAGTGGGTAATCAAGGCGGCTGCACAAAGACAGAGAGGAGATTTAAGTGCTTCGTGTTCAAGCAGCACAAGCGGCACAAGGTTTCCTTGCAAGTGGACACCCATCACATCTGAGAGAGCATCGGAGCAGGTCCCAAAAACTGGTATTAAGGATTTTGTCAGGGTAGGCAGAAAGAAACAATGAACAGGAGTTGCCATGGCCTCAGAAAATAGGATCCACATTGCAAGTAAAAAAATCCCCAAGTAATCCGCTCCATCTGAAAAAATATCAATATCAGACGTGTTATTGACATGGTGTTTTAACACTTATTAATCCTCTGCATCCTAAGAGGGGAAAAAAAATCCAGAAGAATTCACATGGATGGTAGGAATTTCCTTCTGTAAAAACCAATAACATCATTTTTGCCACAGTTCTGGGCAGATGTTATAGCTTAAGATGTTCACCAAACCGAAGCCTTCAGTGCTGGCCCTTAGGAACTACACTGCACAAGTGAGGTACCCGAGCCAGCCCGGTGCACGTTGCTTTGCCACGCGTCACTCTTGGAAGTTGTGCAACAGTGCAAACAACTTAGACCAAGCCTAAGCACTTTTATGTACAGCTAGTGATTTATTTTATGCAGTTTACCAAGGCATTGGGTATTTGAAGGATTCCTTACAGGCCGGATTTTCCTTGTCAAAATGTTAATGTCATTAATGATCAATCATTACTCTGTAAAATTTCAGGTCAAGGTTTCGTGTGTCACTTGGGATGGCCAACGGGCGTCTAAAACTTGAAGGTTTGCTTCAGTTAAAGGAATTTGTGACTTGGAGTCAATCCCAAACATGGTGGTCTACAGAGCAACCCCGCCCTGCTCTGCTGGTACTGACAGACCTAGTTATCACAGTCAGATGTGATATGTCATATGACAGCCATATATAAGAGGAGATAAAAGGCAAAGGCATAAAGGCACTTTCCAGTTTTGAGGGAAGGTGTTCAGATATGCACTGCAATGATGCATCCTGTACAGGCAATCCTCTCCCATGGCAAAGCCACTTCTGGCACTGCATTTCAGCTAGGGCTTCTCCATCAAACAGGGCTTTATAACATCTTTGGCTTCATTAGAGTCTTTGGATTATGCTGGAAAAAGAAAATCTGCAATTTGCTTGGAAACTGCTGAGGGCTGGTAACATCTTCTTACATTACTGTCATTGACTCAGGTGGGATGTCATGTAGTGCTGCCCTCTGTAAGGAACATCACCCTCCTCTGCCCTTATGTGTTTGTAATCCAAGAGCAGAACGTGCCCCCACCTCCAAAGTCAAAAATGAAAAATGAGTTAACACATCTTACCCACTTCACAAGACCACTCAGATGGCCCAGCACATCAAAACTGTGTGTGCTCTGCTTGGGAACCTGTATCGCATTTTTATCATGGTCAGCCTTCATTTAAACAAGAAATAACCTTGTTATTTCTTGTTGACCTTCTTGTCACTGCCAAGGAAAATAATGTCTAGTTTATTGAACTCAGGGGAGCTTTGCTCGAGGTTCTGACCAGGCCTGGAGGAAAAAGCACCATATTCCTAACAAAAATTGCCTTGGTTGCCCAAGGGCAGCCCAGTGAATACGGCACTCGTGCCCAAGACAGGCAGCAAGCTACAGGAGCAGGCATACAGGAAGGAAAATGCTACCAATTGATGTGCTCACTGTATTTCATATTCCACTGAGATTCCGTGACCACAGGATAACCATCTTGAAACTTGATAGTATAATAATAATACCCAGTTATTCCTCCAAAAGTAATTTCCATGCAAAGCATTTCTCTAAAGCTGAATTGACTAGAAAACTCCTGGCCTGTTTGCATCTAATTCATGGAACAGGGTATACAGTCGTTTGTTAAAAAGTTTTTGAGTGTTTCAGATTGAGGTTTTTCTTGTAATACTCAGATTCTAGATTTGTTACATTAAATGAGAGCTCTGCTCCATCTTCTGCACCCAGACATAATTCTGCCTTAACTCCCACTTAGGTTATTAAAAGTTAACTTCAAATCCCTTCATGAAGAGGATGTTTATTCTTGAGGCTTTTATTTGGAAATTTTGGCATTGTGTGACTTGGTTTGTATTTACTTTTCCCCACCATAGCTATAATCTCCTCTTTCAGGATAGTAAAATGCTCTCTAATTTGCTTTTATTCTGGTTCATACGCTTGTTATACTTCATAACAGAGCTTCGAAGAGCTCCCATTTTACCTAAAATCTCCTATGGAGGCCGTACTTGCTATAAAATATGATGAAATTACTTAAGTGATACGATTCCCCAAACACACATCATTGACATCAGTCTCCATGACTCCATATTAAAGGAAAGCATCAGTCCATAATAAGACCATATACAACAGGGAGTGATGTGATCAGAGCATGTCCTACTGAAATACTTGTTCTTATGAAGTCCATGAATATTGCTTTTAAGTGTAAAAAAAGTAATCTATGCTAGAAAGGGACTTATGAACAGAAAGTGAAATACTCGGAACAGAAAAGAATACTCTGATCTCTTGAGCTGGGCTCTCAAGACATCAATGACTATGCACTCATTTATAATCTCCACTAATTTACTGGCTGCCCTAGAGACACACTTTGATCTTTGGGAAGATCTACTTTATCCATGTGCTTKCAACAGGCTGTAAAATTGTATACCTCTGTACTAGAGTGGTCCAAATAATACAGCCACAATAAGTAGCCCCTAATTCATCAAAGAAGACACCACCTTCCAGTCCATGTCCATGGCATAAATATTCAGGGATGTCCTTGGCTGTATACAACAGCCTCAGAGCAGACAGCATTCTCCACGAGTGTTCRTGTGTGTGGGATGAGGCTCTGCACATCTACCAGCCAGGAATGTTGTCCCACCCTGAGCTTGTGGTGGGATATGGACATTCCAGCCTTCACAAAGCTGGTGAGACAGGCTGTTGAGCTGCAGCTGCATCTAGGTACATACTGTATGTGCATGCTGTACTTCATAGGAGAGAAAAACCCACAATACCAGAGTTTAGGAAGGAGGTTTTGTTGAATGCTGTGTCCTACTGAACTTGCTGGGGAGTTGAGATAAATCAAACATCATTTATCAGGAAAGAATTTGGCGAGGGTAATTGAGCTAACTTCGATGATTTTTTCTCTCTGAAGTGTAGCCCAGTGTCTCTTCCAGTAACAAGAGATCCTCCTTTCATGTTTCCTATAAAAAGCCCCATCTTGCAGCTTCCCACTCAGTGCAGCTCCTCGGCCTTGTCGGTTGGGAAGATGTCTTGGGAGTTTCTGCTAAAAGCAGCGGCAGAAGGATGCTCTGCACTGCTAAGCAAAACAAGCCCAAAAAGCTCAGATGAAGCTCACAAAAAAACAAGGCCTCAGAAGAAACTTTTTTTTTTTTTTTTTTTTTTTTTTTTTTTTTTTTTTTTTTTTTGGCCTAAATAATGAGTAACTCTCCTCCCCAAAGCACTTTTGGGATTAGCCAAAACTATGAATGTTACAAGACTATAAAACAATAAACGTCAAAGACAAACTTAACAGCATTACTTGGCATATGGTACAGTTAGAGGAAGGATAAAAAAAGTAATTCAAAGAGCTAAAAGTCCCCATTATAGCTTCTGAATCTGTAGATCCTTCTTGGAATTTAAGCAGACAATGTAGAAAGGAAGCAAGAAAGAAATCTAGCTATCGGGGTGGTAGCAAATCCCATGGGAGGTATCTTTTTTTTTCTTAAGTGTCTAAATTTTAACTCACTGGAAGAAAACAGATCAAATGCAGTTTTCGGGATGAGGTGCAAAGCCCCACCAAGAATCACTCTGCACTCACTTCCCTAACCGGAGGCTGTTTCTCTGAAAGAGCAGTCCAGCCTGGACCAGGATTAATGACACCCCATTTCCGTAGGCTCGGGTTTGTCGCGTCGGGATTGGCATCGTCTCCTGGCCTACCTGTCTGGGAYGCATTTGCTTTACAAGGAGCCCAGYGGACATGCACAGGCTCCTGGCAGGATGCTCTCAGCCACATCCATGACTGAAGTGGGTAGCAAACTGCCCGCTTGCCAGCCAGCTGATACCAAAGCAAAGGGCAGAACTGCGCTGGCTTTGGAGATGCCTTCTTGTAATGCTGCAGGTGTGGCTGCTGCCTTTCTTTTTCTCTTAAAAATCCCTTTTTGGTGCCAGCAGTGAAATACTAGCCTCACGGTCCCCTGCACTTGTGCACATTTGTTGATACACCGCAGGGGAAATGAAAGAGCAGGCAAAAAAATGGCTTTTCTGGAGGCAAAAAAWCATTTACAGCAGCAGTTGTCCTGGAGATTGTCTTTCCCACTCAATAGCCAGATGTCCAAAGCCAGGAATCTTATCACAGAGCAGGCAGTTCCAGGAGCAGATGAAAACTAAGAGTAAAGAATGGAAATGGAATGGCATCCAAATCGAGAGGACTAGAAGCTCAAGCACACGACCTGTCCCAGGACAGACTCCTGTTCTTGAAGGGTTGGAATAGAAAGGGTTGAAGTTTCAGAGCGGTGCAGACTTGGGCTTCTGCATGGAGCTTGTGTGGTGAGAAACCTGCTGCAAACCTGGGTGATGGGACCTGGAGGAAAGACTGATGTGGGGTCCCAGATGCTCCCTGTCCCGACCTGCACATGGTCATTTACGCAGACAGACTCATATGCCAAGTCTATCCGTGGCAGGGTAGGGAGAAACAGCCTGGCCACCTCAGCCATGTGGAACTGGAAGAAGAAACTTCTTTTCTGGTGGAAAAGGTAGATGTAAAAGCCTGGTGTGATTTCCACACAGGCTTTCTGCTTTCTTGAAAGTTTCTGTGACCAAAATTAATGACCAAGCAGCCAAAGCTAATGATTCACACCTTTTTCAATAAGTAAGCCATTCATACTCATTACAGATTATATCTCGCTTTCATTCTGAACCTTTCATCCTAAGACTATAACAATGTTCTTTATAAAACCACCACACAGAAGTGAGACAGACACCATGAGCCTCACTAGAATTCGTGATTAGTGTTACCTGGAAGCCAGTCATAGACCAAACCCCAGTGCAAACAGCCATTTTCTCACACAGAAACAGAGATACTCCACAATGTCTGTTCTCAGCAACAAAAGCAGCAGTGATATTTTGATTTTTCTAAGTTGTCACTGTCTTAAGGGGGAAAAAAAAAGCAGAGTGGAGGTAAACCAGTGTGCATTCAAAGTGCAGAGGCTCTCTATTTCCATGGCTCCAGAGCCAGCCTGACCCTGTCTTTCTGCCCCAGGCTTTCTTACTCCCAGGTAGCTATATCAATACTATTATAATCTCTTTTTTAACTTTGCAACTCCAGTCTTTTTGGATTACAAAACAATAAGATTAGACCTTGTCACATCTATGTTGTATCTTTCTTTCTAGCCCTCCCCTGCTACCAGATTGGAATATTTATAGGGAGCTGGATGTGAGAAAATTCTGCCATGGCCTCTGCATGAGACATTGAACCAGGGGCTCTTGTCTATGCAATGCTAAAAGGAAGCCTCAAATCTCTCACTGAGGAAATACTGGATGGAGAAATCCAAGATAGGAGCATTTTCAAAGAGTCTCAGCTTTTCCTTTTCCTTGTACTAAATATTCATATTTTCCATGTTAGAAGTTTTCTATTTCTGCTCTGCTGCCCGACACCCCTTTTTTTTGGGATTGCAAACACCTCCAGTCTGAAAATTAACTCTCCCCTTTAAAGCCGGGAGAGAGGAATTACATGCCATTTGCTGAAACAGGTTTCACACCCAAACGGGAGTGCRGAACATGCTTCCTCCTCATAATTACTGTGGAATTCATACAGAATGAATCTGACAAAAGTCAACAAAAATATGAACGAGAAGAAATGCATGTTAATGAAATACCAYGTACTTGGAACAGATATGATGATGAAGACAAGAGAAAGGAAGAACAAACATCACTGAGAATAGGGAAATCCAGCTGTAGCAACGCTGTAAGTCAGCAGAAATGGCACTGTCACCGAGCAAAATGTCATGGTACACAGTGATAATATATTGAATTAAGAAAACTTCTAGAAAATTATTCTAACAGCTCTTATCCTAAATGGATAGTCATATTTAATTAGGTTTAAGAGAAAATATGGCAAGGGATCCTCACACAATAGAGCGGAGCGCTGTTAACTTTGGCTGCCTCCTGAATTTTCAATGAGATTTCCATCATAAAAACTGTTTTGCCTTTGAAAACATTAGGGGAAAATTGCCTTACTGATCAAAGAATGCCCTCTTTTGGAACGTCCTGCTCAGATAGACCATAGATACCTTAGCACCGAATGCTATATTCATGGATTAAGGGTTTTTTTAACTGATTGGAAGACCCTGCTATGCGGATTAGAAACGGAGTTCAGTCATGCTCATAATTCATGAGCATATAATATATGCAGACTAATGCTAACTAGTACTACGAGCATCTGTCACCCTCAAATCAGTGCACAAAGCCAGTTATTTGTGCCATTTGCTTTTCCGGACCAATTTTATAATTMATTTCTAACTATATTGACTTTTCACTGCAGCATCGAGCTTCACTGCAAAAGCAGCAGCTAGTAAAAGTTAATGATCCCAACACGTTACTATTTTAAGCTCCTGTCGGACTAACCGATCATTTCTAACCACGGCACTAATGGTTCTGTTTCACAGCTGGGCAGGAGCGCGGAGGCCGGAGGCCGCTGCAGCTGCTGCGCGTTCCGACCCGCTCCGTGCCGCCGTCTCGGCACCGGCAGCGCAGTCTCTGCTCCTCTTGACACGTTGCTGCTCGCACAGGAGACACAGGCTCATTTCACTCCTCACTAAGTGGCTCCTGCCCTCCCGCAAAGTCTCACACGGAATCTGCGTTCGGCTGTTTTTTTGCCACCCGGTATTTGACGGCCGAAGCACACGGGTGCTTTGTGCGTGGTGAAAACTCCAGGGCAGCTACACATCCCCTCTCTCCGAACCTCTGCAGAAGTCCCACAACCTCCCAACAGTCTTTGGCTCCATCCTGAAACTGCTGCAGAAGCTGGAGAGCAGAGGAAGAAGCTCTTGCCCTTCCAGGATATTCTGAGCCAGGCGGCATTCCCACTTTTCCTTCTCTCTCCCTCCTTCTCCCATAGAGAGGGGATGGGAATGCATTCCTTCCCCTCGAGGACAAGGCATTTCTCAGAGCAGAAGYGCTTGGCGCGGCAGCCAGACAGCCCTGGCACTTGGCCCTGGCCAAGGAGAGGGTGAGAATGACTGGGAGACCAGGCCAGGGCTGCGGAGACTCTGAAGGCAGATATTGGGGCTTTKACCTGTAAACATGATCAAATCCCACAGAAAAGCTTAAATTTGGGTCTTCAGCTTCTGAGGAGTTCCTCAAACCATTTCAGATCCTCAGGTCTAATTTTGTAGCCTTCTTTTTTA
>NW_020455474.1:38465-97166 GCF_003342845.1 Nothoprocta perdicaria | reverse complement strand
GAAAGAAAGAAAGAAAGAAAGAAAGAAAGAAAGAAAGAAAGAAAGAAAGAAAGAAAGAAAGAAAGAAAGAAAGAAAGAAAGAAAGAAAGAAAGAAGGAAAGAAAGAAAGAAAGAAAGTAAAGAACAGAAAGCCATATGAGCACATTTTAGCAGCTGGAAAAATTATGTTCAGAATTAAACAATAAAAGTGGACAACATAAAGCATGGGCTGTTCTTTTCAATTTGCCTCATTTTTTTTTAAATGCCACAGAGAGCGCCTTTATTCCAGAACCGCATTCCACCTCCAGCAATGCATGTCCATTTGCATCTTTTAAGAAATATTACAGAAATACATTAACATTGKGATTAAGTAACTGGCACAATTTGTTGCCCTTAATTTTWGATTTCTCATTGGCTTTCACCGTTTTTTCTCCCTCCCCTCAACAGAACAAGATAATTAGACAGAAGCAAATAAGATGTACAGAGCTAGCAAACAGAAGAGCCTGACATGTGTAGTACATGCTGTCAGCCATATGGCATTCTATATATATTGTTACAGATGAAAATCGTACCACACACTGCGCTGTACATTAACACTGGAATGGTATACAGTAATTCATGTGCATAAACTGATACTATCCGCTATGTTGCCTAATAGATTTTTGAAGTTTTCTACATTGCATTTTATTTTAAATGACAGTGTTTTCTATTAATGGGTGGGCACTGGCAGTTTCTTGACCCCGTCCAGGAAGGATGTCTTTTTGTTCAAATGGCAGCCATCATTTCTGTGAAGTGATGCATGTAAAAAAGCCCCTAAATGCAATTCACCTCACAYGCGGCTGTCACTCAATCTGACATCTACATGTTGGAGTATTTTCTCAAAGTTTTCTCCGGGTGACCTGCAAGTTAAAGATCAGGGAGGTTACCTTCATCCAGCCCATCCACGTGTCAATCATCCCCACCTAAAACTGGAAGTTACAAATAAACTGCAGCTCCTATTTATCCTGGGCTGCCTGGCCCATTGCTGTCGTGTCAATCTTGGCGTTTCTCATTACTGCGGCATTGCGTGGCCCCCCCGGCTTCTTTGTGTGTCGCACATTAAGGTTCTTTGTTTTTCCATTGCTGTCCTTCTGGGTGTGTAAAATCCCTAAAGCCCAGCTCTCCTTGCTTCCYCCGTGATAGCTCTGAAAGGAAACTTGGAAAGATATTAGCTGGAGTCTTCCAAGGAAACGCACAGATGCAAGTCAAATACAAACTCCCTGTTCCACTGGATGCGTGAGGTGGATCCAGTGGAATCATGGACTCAGATGGACTCATGGAGAGCCATCCGTGCAGGGGCTATGCACGGCAACACTGGGCTTTGCCACCTCCCACACCAGCTTTGGCAAGGAGACATGAAAGGCAAGAAGGCTCCTGGCTCTTCCTCCTYGGTCAGCAATCCACCATCACCACCTGGAGTTGGGCAGAGAAGCATCTCCAGCAGGAACAGAGGGACATTTTCAAAGTGTGTGTGGACACATCCAACCAAGGAACAAATTTCTACCTCTGTGATGGGAAAAAAAAGAAACCTTTTCTCCAAATAAATTTCCAGTCACACTTTGAAACATCAGTAATACTCGATTAGAGAAAGAATAAGACTATTACTGCCTATGTAAATACTGTAAAATCTGCAGCAGAGCACAACAACTGAAAAAAATSAGCAGCTTTTACCTCCACCAGAAAGCGTGCAGGGCAATGCTTGCCTCTCCCTCACCCCACAGAAGATCTTCCATCAACAGTATTTCGACCATTCCAAGTGGAATCCATTAAGAAAGAAGCCATCACAAATAGAGCTACATAAATACATATTTTGTACTGGAAAATTACCATTTTTCTTTTTTAAAAAAATACGGGTTTGCTAATCTAGAACCTCCTCATGAATTCCCAAATCACTTCAGCTAAAACAAAAATTGATGGGAAGAGGACACTCCTTATCACTCARTGGCTTGGGATCAAGTTCCTTATAAAAACTGAGGAGACCTATTCACCCAAAACACCCTCAAAGCTGCAACTGAGAGCTAAGAAACTATCTCCCAGTTACAGAGTATGGCGACATACTCCTTTTGTCTGCCAGATGGAGCTCCAAACCCTCCGCTAAGGACATTCATTCCACATGTCAGGGCTTACCCTGGAGCTGTATACACAGAGAAACTCTTCATCCTTTGTTCACCTTAGAGAGGTTCTTCCAGCTCGCAGAGCAGGACATAGAGCTCAGGCTTCCTCTACCCCATCAAAGGGATGGCACAGGGATGGCATGGTTTCCTCACAGACTTCCATGCCGTGCTCCAGCCCCACCAGAAGACAGCTTGCAAGGAATGCAGCCTGATGAAGTGTCCATAGTAGTCCACATTCAATTAGTCCACATCCACACAACCACTATGCAGCAACAAACTGAGCAGATCAAGCTGTCATTTTTTCCCTTGGTCATTCGGCCTAGGGAATTCCACCTAGGCTGCCATTCAGCTTGCAAAACGAGCTGCCCCAAAGCAGCTTCCAGCTATCAGAAACAAGCTACCTTTCTTGAAGAAGAGCATTCAAGGGACACCTAACCTCTTCTCAATGGTCACCCTCAAGCTCCTATCTTCACCTGCTCAGTTACCACCAGAATTTCTGTGGGGAGGTGAAGAGCCGCCCAGCTTCAGCTTGCCTAGTGTTAAGGGCAGATCTCCTCAGCTAAGCTACAAAATTTGGGGAATTCCTTGTGTTTTGTGACTGACACAGTTTACTAGCAAGCACGGCATCTTCATAAAGTTGTTTGTAGAAACTATGACTGCCTTAAATGATGTAGTAACTATTTTACAGATATTTTTACTTCTTTGCTGCTTACATTTAAGTCTTACAAAGCACCAAGAAATGGGCTAAATTTATCTGCTAATTAAAGATGGATCTTGGAAATTTTGATCAACCCCAAATTTGGAAGACGCAAAATCTGAGCCTACATTTGCAGCCTATGCTCACTGAGCACTGGGTCTCCGCTCACCTCCATCCAGGGGAGGCTTTAAGCACACAGCTCACACTCGCTGCCTTCATCATTTTCTTGGGCCTCAGCTGGAGCACAGAGGAAGGGACAGAAAAACAGAAGGAGCAAAATACTGCAGTGAACTTTTAAACTAAAATAGCAATAGAGAGTTAGATAACTAAATGGGAAACCAGACCCAAATGCCAAGTAAGGAGGGAGACATCAAAGAGAAACAGCAATCTCTGATAAAGATCAAGAGAGAAAACTAAAATTTTTATGGCATATGCTGACAAATGGCTGAAGTAAAATATAACAAAGTAACTTGGTTTAGCAATATTCCTACAGATTGTCTGAACCACACTCCTGCAGACATCAAAGGATAGAGTTAGAAACAAAATACCAAAAGAAATGACACACTCCCCCTTTACCTCCTCCTCTTTACAAAATTCATATTTCAAACCCAAGACTCGGGGGCTGAAAATTTGTAAAAGTTTCTAGAAAGGTCAGTTGGACAAGAAGGAACTTTTTCTTTGAAATTAACTTTCAGTATCTTTTTCTCCTCCATGAGAAAGGTGCTGGGAAGGCAGGTTGAGCCTGTATTAAGCTCCGAGCTGCTTTCAGCTGAACAGCAGATTGCCTTCCAGGATGCCCCGTTCCTGGGATTTTTGTGTGTGACTCAGTCAAGTCTGCAGCAGATGGATTTTCTGTATTTTCCCCAAGAATGTCCCCATTGTTGTTACGGAAACTTTTCTCCTGCGTTGAACATAGTCCTCATTATCTGATAGTTTTGACGAGTGTTCCCCTCTATCAACAGCTGTGATTCATGTGGATCCTCTACAAAGAGAATAATCTCTTATTTATGGTCTCCTTTGCTTTGTAGACTCATCACTTTATCTATTCTCTAGATGAATATCTTTGTCAAGCAAGGCATTTCAAACATTTTATTAATAAAATTCAATTTATAATTTATTTAAAATTTATTTGCAATGGTTATATATACATGACTCCCTCCAATTATTTTTTGTTCATTTTTCCAATTATCTAAAAATTAAAAATGAGCTTTCATAAAGAAAGAGACCTCACTTTGTTCCCTTTCAGTTGAAATCCAGCCCTCAAGATAGCTTTTTGAAAAGCAGCTAAGAGAAAGATTATCTGTGATCGTATTTTCCTCCTTCACGAGAACAAAGACTATTTTAATAAATGCAACTCAGGCTCTTCCTCCTAAATGAAAAAGGAAAAAGATTGCACTCAAAATAAAAAAATAATTAAAAAAAAAAAAAAGCCAGGTGAAGTCCTGGAGTATGTGTTACATGGAAGACTAAACTGGATGTAATGGCCCTTTCTGGCTCGAACARAGTAACAGATTTGCAGCAGGCAGCATATGGGCCATCTACTTTCTGCAAATGTATGACAGTTAAAAGGAAATTGCCTATACATTGGAGGGCAAGGTTTAGCCATTTGAGAGGAGGCACAACTGYTGACAGATAAAGTGGTTTGGCCAGTTTAAAACGTCTACTTGGTTTAAATCTGAAATTACTCTTCAGAGAGTTCTTCAAAGCTGCAATTCAATAAAACCACATTCTGCACCAAAAATTCTCTGCAAAATCCTGCACAGCTTCTGGTGCATTCTTGCTCATTTTCCCCTGGACCAGGGGTTAGTTTGTGTGTAGAGTATTAGTAAATGCCACTTCCTAGCACAAACCACTCCAGAAGAAGACAAGTTGAAGACAGATTATGAGGTCAAACTCCTGAGCACAGGAAAAAACATATTTATCCTTTATTCACAAAGGAGATGCATTATATGCAACTCACTTAAAGATAAAAAAAAAAAAAATCTATTCTCATTAAAGAGGCTGCTCCAAGCTACATATTTTAACTGCTGCAGTTTAGGAAACGCCGTGCAAATGGAGGCAACAAATTGCACTGCTGCAGACTGACCACAGTGGTTGCAACTGCAAATCCCCTTTAGCACCAAATGCTGGCAGCGACGAAGGGCGTCCAGGAATACAGTTTCCAGGAATACAGTTTAGCAAAATAAACTGATAGTTTTTAAAGTTGTTAGCAGGAGCTGAGGAAAGGGCATCCGGAGTGCAAGCTAGGAGTTGAGTTCACGGGTCAGCGAGGCTGGAGAGGCTGAATCAGAGCAAATCCACATGAACACAGAGGCAGCCTGTGAGCCTGCCTGTTGCCAGACAGCGGCTGATTTTAGTGGATAGGTAGAGGTAGGATACCCAGTACTACCCGTGCCACCCCACCAGGGATGCTCGGGGGCCTCAAAGCAGCGTTTTGGCACACACCAAGCACAGACCTGGTTTATCAGCTCCACGGCTGGTCCAGGGGCTCGTTTCTCGCTATGAGACATCCAGTGCTAGCCCTGTTAGAGAGTGGTTAGCAAAACAGACGGACATATAACCCGTTCCAGTATAACCACCAAAGMTATATATTCAAGTCAGGAATTTAGTATTATACTTGATTTAAGTTATTCCATAGAGCAATTCTATTCGAGAGACCACAGAACAGCAGTTATGTATTAATTACTGAATTGATCAACTCTGTGCATCAGGATACAAGAGTACAGAGGCACTATATTAATCTCCAGCAATGATCATCAGAATCAGCAGCCAACAAGCAGTTCAGAGCACTTAGATTCACTTTCCAGACAGGCCGAAGGAGACCAAGCCTTTGCAAACTGCATGTGTGTGCATGTGTGCACACCCCATGCCCCTTTAGCCACAGTCCTTTGTGGGAAAACTAGCCTAAATCAGGGCCACAAAAACCCCTGACTGAATGTGAAGTCCTTTTATTTTCCTTCTGTTTTATATTTCCTCTTACTTTAATGAATAAACACTGTAGCGTCGCCGACACTGGGATTCTCTGTGAAGGGCTGCCGCACAACGAGGCAAACTCAAAGAACAGGGGCCCRTGGAGGAAAAGCCCCAAATATCAACACAAATTTTAGGCTGAGAACTTCTCCTGAAAGTATAGAAAGCAGTTCACAATTAGCAACAAAATAAACAATCAATAAAACAAGCGAGTAAGAGAGCAGTGAATCCTGCAGTAGGATTATAGGCTTYTGACTCTGATTCTTACCATGGGTAAAGATTAACTTTGATCACACATCGGCTCCGTTACCACTAGCAACTTGCTCACTTGCCAGGCGCAATAAAAACAATGCAAAAACATTCAGTTAATTTTGACACACAAAATGCGGCCACAGGGCAGATACTTAACAACAACTATAGGAAAAGTCTTGTTCTTTGTGATCTTCCAGAGGTCGATGCAGAGCCCAGCTTGTGCTAAAATCACCATCATTCTGCACATACCACCTCTCTCTAACATGTTTTAGGCTGCCTGTAGGTTCCCTCGCCTCCGCATGTCAAGCAAAACAGACATGGGATTAAAGACAACCCATTCAGCCCTTTCTCCTTCCAACTGAGTGCCTCTATACCCAGTTACAGTTTCCCACTTCTGTTACTGCTCACTGCATTAATGAAACTTCAGCAGGAAGCATGAGTAATGCTCCTGTCCCGTTCCTTCATAACTCAATCCATCTGAGAGGTGATATTTAAATTTCCATTTTCAAAGGAAGAAATACAACCTACATCTCTCTATTTATGTAACACTTCACGTTTATTGCATTAGCACCCTGATCATAGCTATTTGCAAGATATTTTGGCATCCGGCTCTCTTTCCTCCTTTTGATGGCTAAGCGTCTATCCTTCCCTGGCCACATCGCTGAATCTTTGCGAGGGATCTGGTGAGTTACACTTGGAGCTGTTTCCATAGCCATGGCAAAGCTGATACTCAAATTAAAGAGAAATTTCAGACAGCTAGCAAACTAAAAGAAGAAATAGAAGCATCTAAAGATTGGGGCATCTTCAGGTCTAGAGATCTAGAAAGTTCTTGGGCATACCTTTTTGGAGCCAGTCAACAAATATCACTGATATGAATATTTAGRTGCCTAAGTGAGGAGGGTGCCAGCCCGCTGAAGCCAAACTAACACTACGCTAGCTCTGCAGGGGTGATCCCAACCTTCCTCCCAGCCTGAGCATGCATTTCTGGTACTTCTTTTGTTTCAGCTTTAGTTATCCATGCAAAAAACTCATCTTTGSTTTTCCTTTTTCCGCATGTGTTTGCAAGAGAACAGCTTGCTGATCCGAGTGTCTGCGTAATCATCCTAGCGCAGTTGTTGCTGCTAGGAGCAGACAGGACCATGAGGCTGAGACATGGGGAAACGGATAGACCACCCCATGGCACCACCATGGGCTTAGAGCAYTTTAATTCAGTCGTGAAACCCCACTCAATTCTAGAATAAAGTCCCAATTTCATCAAAGATGCACAGAAAGACACAGTTTSCAAAGCTTAAAGGAGTAAAAGTGCCATGGGTTATTCAACATGGGCAGCCTCTGCCTGGAGGATCCAAGTGCCATACGCGAACATTGCCCAGAGCAGCAGGTATCACCTGCAGACCTTAACCTTGCTCTGAATACAGGCCATGCTCCTCAGCAGAACTTGATATTTGTCATCAAAAGCAATGAAAGCAATTTCTGAATAACAGCCCATATTTCAGATGTAAGAGTCTTTTCCCAGAAAGCCAGCTGTTCCGAAGGGCTTGGCACAACCACACCAGTGCAAACGAGAGGACTGATTCCAGAATGCCTTCGTAAGGCACACAAGAGCAGATTTTGCTGGGATTTTGCTGGAATTAAAAGGGAAAGCAAAGGAACACTCCCCTCAAAATGGCAGAAAATAGCAGAAATCTAAATGAGGAAAAATAGCATTGCACTTTGTCGCTTTGCTTAATTGGCCTCACTGGAATGGACACCACAAAAGACATGAGAGTCCATCTCCATTTCAGACAGGAACTTTGTTAAAATTGGGCTTAGTAGGATTTACTTAAAATYTGAACATCATGCTAACTTTATGACAACCATGAAAGTCTGATTCAGGAGACACTCTCCATTGGCTAGTGGAATAACTYTCTGCATTATTTAATTAATTCATTGGAATAGGTAGCTGTGATTATGGTGCCCATAGCCAAGCAAAGGAAGATGATTTTTCCTCTGAAAACTCTCCAGTTTGAGATCCCTCCTTTGGAAATTTTTGATATACATCCATGTCCCAAGACAGTGCAGCATGTGTAGGCACCAACAGCCCTTGGTACCTACCAAGGGATTGAGCTATGCAAAAGTTTACAGCAGCACCATCTACCGGGGAAGTCATTAAACTAATTGTGCTGGATTTCTTTTGCATATTAAAAAGGCAAAGAAAAGTTGTGATGAGAATGGTAAACACATTCTCYATGGTTGTGAATGACACTCAGCGTGCTTCTCGGGGTGCTTCTCGTGGAGCCAGTGACATGTGAGAAACTCCTCTCCTGATCTGCCACATGACATTGGCCTCCCTTTTGGTCTTTGCTACCAAAAATGAGAGAGTTGGGAATGCTGACACTGCCCTCCCGGCAAGCAGGGTATGAGGGAGAATCCTTGMTTTGACGTCAGATCAGTGGAGGCTGAGGTAGGAATGGCCTCAGTCTGTATATGAGTGAGAAGGAGAAAGTGGGGCTGCAGCACATGATGTGGGAAACATCTTGCAGATGTAGTTCATGAAGARTCCTCCTACTGTGGATTACCTTCTGCTAAACTGAGCTAATATCTACTTTTTTTTCCAAAGTCGTGCCTGCAAAACAGTAGGAGACCTCAGATTTAAAGACTCTGTGGAGACACCTCGAGAACAAGTGACAGACTTAGGTTCTATTCTGGTTTCATCAAACACTCTTACTTTGAACAATCATTGATGCTCTGTGCCTAAAAATGTAACTGGTGTAAGACAGCAAAGACAGTAGGATATACATCCCGAAACATTGAAATATAATAGTTGAGCTAGAGAAAATAGGCTATTAATAGTCTTTTCTTCCAAAGTATCAATCCAAGAATTAGAGGGACTAAGGAATTTGGGATACAATTGTATAGCTCAAAAATATGCTGTATTCTTCTAAGATAAACTATCTTATTCTTTATCTAAAACTCGACTATTAAGTGCAAAGGCAGGAAGCTGGTCTTTAGTCATAGATTAATCTATTTCTCCGTTCTGAAATAAGTGTTGAAATCTTCTTTTTTTTTTTTCTTTTTTTTCCCTCTGTGAATAAGAGCAGTGTGCAGTGTGTTTGTACCTGCATGCAAGCAATATAATGCCTGATTTTGTTATACGCTTTCTGCAAGCGTGGTCTTTTCTGGTGAGATTACCAGGATTAATTTAAGGACTATTAAAGGACAAAGTCCTCCTTAAAAATGCAGCCAGGCCAATTTATCTTTTAGTTGACAAGAAATGCGTTTAGGAAAAATCAGCTACTTTGCATTTAGAACATGAGATAATTTAGTAATGTCAACACACAGCAAAATGGGCTGAAGTGTTAAAGTGACTGCTGCCACTGCATAATTAAGACTCAAGTCTTAAAGGTTATAAAACAGATATACCTGTATTCCACAGAGGTTGATTCCACTACATTGTCTAATTATTTCTTAAGAACAACGGCAAACCATGTCAGACACCTTGCTGCTGATTTAATAACATTAAGCTTCCAGGAGATAACCTCTATCTTTCAGTTAAATCTGAAATGGCAAACAGGGCATTTAAAGCAAGTGAAGAAAAAATTGCAGCTATTTCCCTTTCCTCACACAAATATCTCAAAGCACATAATGCAATCTACAAAACATCAAAGAATCAATTTGAAGGAGTTTAAATATATATACACTCACGCACAAAAATGTCATGAAAATTGCATGCTTCTTTTACTAAATTTGCCCCTTTCTTATTTGAATTATTTTAAAGGATTTTTGCTACTTGAATTTGTTGTTTATTTTTACATGGCAGCTCTTCTCATTCTACTAAATCTGAAACTCTGAAACCATTTCAGATTCAAGTAAAGCAATGCAAGCAATTGCCATGCATGGAATCTACATAWGGACAATTTAACAGGTCTGTCTTAATTTTACAGCTTTATATTTAATGGGTGTTGCCTATTTCCAAAGAGGTTGTACATTGCTCTGCTTGCAGTGCCTTTTCTTGAGGGCCTGGAATTAATTTAGAAATTACCTATGTGTTTCACTAGTTCTAATGACYCTCTAAAACCATTTCAAAAAAATTATGTCAACTATTTTTTTTTTTCAAGATGTTGAAACACTAATATATTTCCTTTTACCCCAAATTTCATCCACTTCTCTACTCTTCAGTAATTTGCAAATTGTTTCATTTGCAAATCTTGGTGTCTTTTCATTCACACCTTCTCTTGAATATTAATAAATATCAATATTATTAAAATAAGATAAATTGCATGAGAAGCGACACAGACCCTTGGTACTCACCTTTGTTAACGTTCTGTCATGTTAGCTCTAGATATTGACCTGGTGCTTTTTTAGACTAAAAAGTAGTTAAGAAACTGAAAAGAAAAAGCTCTCCCCGCCGACAGTTTAGTTCTACTAACATCAAAGACACTGGAAAGGCTCTCTCTATTAGCTTAACTGGTTAATCTTAGCAAAATAACAACAACAAAAAATCTAGCACACCAGAAAGGAATGACTTTCCAAGAAGTCACATTTTCCCCAACTTCTCTCTAACCCCTTAATATGCAGTTATGACTAAGCCTAGTTGGAAAGAGGACTTCCCACCATACTTAAAAAAAAAGAGAAAAATAATGTTTAATTTTCAAAGAGGACTCTACCAGTTCTGCTGGAGAGCCTGAAAAAAAMTGATTTTTTTTAGTATACAGTGTACTGCTTCTGCGTATGTGTGCAGAATTTCCTTAAAAAAATGTTTTTGAGTTTTCATGAACATAAAATTTTGCATCGCTCCTACTTATCATTTCAATTGATATTGCTGTATCAAAGCTGGACTTGGAATTCTTACTGATCTCCTCTTATATGCCTGGTGCCTGGTGACTAGGAAAGACTGTTTTTTAGACAGCTCAAATATTTAGGTATCCAGGCTTGCTTACCTGTTGCTTTTCAATTTTTTGGTATATTTCAAGCCTGTCTTTTTGTTTTAACATACCAATATCCAGCACCATTTTTACCTTTTACTCCCTGCTGCTCTTACTATYGGTATGTTTGAACTCCTGTGTTTACCTATCTTCAGTTATTTGCTCTTCAATTTCCCTCTTAATCTTGCTTGACTTTTTTCTTCCCAGAATAGTGTGTTCTTTCTATTGGATCTATTTGGGCAGAAATTCCATTTTCTCTATTTGGCTTGAATAACCTCTTAAACTTCACCGCAATTAAGATTCTTTAGGCATGTTAATGAAAGGACATTGACAAGTGACTGAGCTATATATAATCATGGCCTTTTAGAAATGCAATAAAATAAATTCACTAATTCTAGGTCTTTTAAATCCCATTAAAGAGTAAACTCTATGAGATGGTCTGAACATCGCATCAGGTCGTCCAGGTTCTCTTCTGGTTTCATCTTCATGATAAGCTTCTCATTGCCATATGTGAACCTTCCAGATGAGATTCACTCATTCGATTATTTCCCTGAGGGATGGGAAGAGCATAGCCCTAATTAGCACTCTACTTTGATTTGAAATAAATATTAATTGCCTTTTTTAATCTGAAGGTGTCTACAGCCCTTGCCTTGTAATGTTAACAAGAACTGCATTCTTCCTCTTCATTTTTGAAATCACTGTTTTGCTTTTACTATTAAATACGCCTTAAGCTTGACCAGAGTTAGAGGTTTGCATGGTGCTATTATTGAGAACGACCTGTGGGGTTTTTTTCAGCTCCTTTTAGTTCCTTTCAGGGCAGTTTCAATATGGCTGTGCAATAATGTGTGCCAGATTATGTCACTGGACATTATAATGTCCTATCTTCCTTATGCATTACACTTGCTGCATTTCCACTGAACAGATAAGTATAAGATCATATAGTGATGATCCATGGTTTGGTTAAAAACAGGTGTAAAGACGAGGAAGTTTCTGGACTTCAGACATCCGTCAGTCTCCTCTTCTAATCACCTGCAATTTGAGATCCAATATTCCTCAGCATGGAGCTTATTTGCCTGATGACGATGTACCCTGTCAAGAATATACCATGCAGAGAGTGAAGTGCATACACAAATGTCCTCAAGAGGAGACATGAGACTTATGACACGTCAGTCATTTCGCCTAAAGTGTGACTCAGAAGCACTCACTGTGCTTATGAGCATACAAAGTTAGCAATAAATAGAAAATGAAATGGTATCTTCTACATGTTCAACTAATTTTTTAGACTATACTTGGTGGCAAGTATCTCCTACTTATTATTTAACAGGGAAAAAAGATATAGAATCTGTCTAAAAGATGAGATGTCCCCCCTCTCTGTGATTTGCTACAACCTCAAAATGACATGGTATTTAACCCATATTTTTCTATTTTCTGATCTCCAGAATTACCTGCAGGATATATTTCTAAAATAACAACCAAATATAAATTCTTTAGGGGAAGATCAACACCAGCACATATTAGATACAATACATATTTTTGACAAATTGTTAAATACTTCTGAAAATGCTTAAGACATTTGGCTTACCCTGTAGATTACATATCTGGAATTCATCTAACAAGTGGCTGTCACTACTGCTCAACATTTCAGTGGAAAGGCCTCACTTATCAGCAAGTCAGAAAGGCAGTTTTCTAAGGAGGCAGGGAAAGATACCAGTGCAGGGGAATGACTGATATTTAAATTTAGGAAATGGATAATGGGACTTGGCCTTGGTGTGGGGAGTACACAGAAAATGAACGTTCTCAACTCCAGCCTACTGTTGTTTTGGCTAAAGTGACTCTGTCTTCTGTGCCAAGCTTTTCTTTTAAGAACAGTAAGGAAGCTTCCTTATACAACTTCCCTGGAAATTGTCTTCCTGTAGGAAACCTGAGGAATGCAGCTCTAGTTTTCTAACTTGCTTTCTTCAGTACAACGAGTAATGTCAGCCCTGCAGAAATAAGGGGCAGGCATGAAATTCAGGAGAGGATTTCTTTTGTTATTAGCACACCTTCGCAGCTGAAATAATTCCAGGCCTCAAGCCAATATCTTTGACACAAGCAGCTGCAATTTTGAGTTAACATACCAAACCAAAATGCAGTCAAGCTCTGTTTGCTAARCGAGAAATCCTCCTGCAGAGTTTCTAGTTATATCAGTCTTAGAAGAAGACAGAAAAAGAAAACATATAGGTTTTCTGGACTGATCTTTTTTAGGATTGAGTTAGACCTGTAGATAGACTATTTTGCAAGGCTTTTTATTTATGATATCTTGGCTATTTGAGCCATGAAAACCATTTCACTTGAACAGTCTATTTATATAACCACATGGGATTGTAAAGTTTGCTAAAACAACCAAACACATTCTTCCAAACAACACAATGGGTCTTTCTTGTGAAAGCAGAGCTAATCAAACCCAGCATCCTGTGCTAGTGCCGTGCGCCAGCAAGCCCTTCATGGCCCTCCTAGACACTCCCTGTGCTTTTGGGCCAACAGGAGGGGCATGGGCTGTCTGCTCCATCTGCTCTCCAACCAAATGCCAAGATGGTCAAGGTGTTAGATCATCCCACTGAAAATAGGCCCAAGGAACTGGCCTGAGCTGCAGCGCCAGGCGTGGAGTCTTTGCAGACACAAATCTGTAGGTATAAAACATGACAACAAATCCAGAAAACATTTAGAAGATACTTTAGCAGGGAAATTTCTAAGTAGACTTTGAGACTAGCAAGTGCATTGGCAACCCAAATGCATCAAGGAAGGCAAAAACAAAAACAGAAGGSAACTAGACCTCTTACAAGGAAATTTAAAGTAGAAACAGTATGCTTATTGGTGATGATAAGAAAATTAGAGTTCGGAATAAATAGATCTTTTAATTTTGTTGTTAGTCTTCTGCAGAGCCTGAGGCAGAGAACTGCCTCGCTGAGGACAAAAGATAAATGCTCTATTGAAAACAGCGCAGGACAAACACCATTGACACTGTCCTACCTAAACACCCAAGTAGTCCAAAATCCCCATCCCTCCACCAAAAAAAAAAAAAAAAAAAAAAAAAAAGAAGAGGCTAAGGAAGTAGGTAACACCACCAAGACCACTAGTTATTTCTGTGATAAACACGTTAACTTTCCATGTGGCTACAGTTAGCTATTCCTAATCTGGCATTAAAGATTTTCTCATTACAGAAAGCAATGAGAAAGCTGGAAGGGGAAACACAGACAGGATGGCAAATGAGGTGGAACAGCCCTGGGAGGAGGCTAGAGCTGAGAGGCTGGGCTGGCTGAGGGACGAGGTCGCTGGCTTGGGTAGGGTATGAAGAAGGAAAGAGAAGTTTGGCAAAGAGCATCCTTTCACAGATTCAAATCACCCTCCAGGAAATCAGCCAYGGACATTAGAGAAAACCTTTCTTGAGAGCAGCATGATTTCTTAAAGGCTGCAGCAAATTATACTCAGAATAAGAACAGGGACCTGAAGATGAAAGCCAAGAAGGAATGAGGAGATGGTCACCTATGGGGACGTTGTACACACACCTTCTCCATCCACTTGCACACATGGGCTAGAGGCTGTTTCTTAGCTGTGAGATGCTCTCTAACATCTCATTAGAGGTGGCAATATTATTTTTTACCAATGCTGCAGCAGAAGGTGGATGAGGTCTGGACTGCAGTGCTCAAAAAATAAAGAATTTAAACAGGTTGTGAGTCTAGATATTCCAGGGGAACATTTAAGTTTTCGGCAAGTTTTCTCCTGTAGTTATAGTCAGAAAATGCCCGTGCATCCAAAGCTCCCATTGAAATGTAAAGTACCATATTTCCCTCACTGACCAGAACAGGCTATTACGATTTGTGTATTAAAGCCCTGTGTTTTCCACCTATCGAGTGCATAAACAACAGTTTAACCTTTATCTCAAGGCATGTAYTCCCTACTCCTCCTAGAAAAAGGAATTCACGTTAAGCAGTCAAATCAGTATCAACCTGACCTTTAAACACATCAGTGTTTCTTGGAAAAATATTATGGCTGAGATGCCTACTGTGGTAAACAATATTCGCGGCTGCAGCCCGGCGGTGAGTCACGCTGCGCAGAGGCTTCTCAAAATAAGGAGCTGGAAACCAGCGGGGACCACAGATCTTCTGACAAACTCCACAGGATATGAAGAACAATGTAAATGCAACAGTTCTGGCAGATATATTTCTATATTACTGTTCCAGAGATAACAGCTAAGGTGAATCATTTCCCACCACCTACAGTACTGAATTATTTCAAATTCTGAAGGGACCATATTTATTTCATTGGTAGGTAGCAATTTACTTAGCTGAAGATCATTATATTTATGTGTCTGTGAAATCCTCACAATAATTATATATTTGAGCTGTCTCAGAAGTGCTATATATATTCTCATTAGTCATGTACTTCCAAGGATATTATCATTTTTTTTCCTTCAACAACCTTTGCAATCTGAGTGCCAGGACTGCACTGCCTATGAACCTAGATCCTCATAGTTTTCTTAAACTCTAGTTTAATCAAACAGCAGGGTGGCCTATATTCAAATGCAAATGTTAAGCGTGCTATGAAATATCTTCATTTCCCTGAATGCCTGCACTGTAGAGCTTATTTAAAACAAACCACACTGTGYACAAGAACAGGACATGAATAAAAAGTCCTCTGTTCTGTATTACTTTTGCAAAAGTTCTCCAGAAAAAGGTCATGGAAATGTTTAGAAGGGGGTAAGGAGATAACGGCAAGGGAAGTCCTTGGTTCCCACCCTAACTGTATCTCTCCAGGGTATGGAGAGGTCGACTTACTCTTTTCAAAGGCACTTTGGAAATCTCACATGAAAAAAAACATTTTAAAAGCACAAAATATTGTTGTACTAGTCTAAACGTAACTGGTGGTCCCTGTGACTAGAGATTAATAAACCCAATTAGTGCAATTCCTTGGAGCTGCAGCAGATTAATGGTGGCATTTAAGTCCTCCTCCCTGGGCAGGAGGCTCACGCTTGCCTTTAGCCCTCAGCTTGTAACCTCTCTAAKGCTCCTTGGTATCCCAAGATCACCAGGTAATTTTCTTATTTTCTCCTTTTTAAATGTAGCAGTGAGGAAAGGTGCTCAGCTGATGGTGGTGGAGACCGGAGACTCTTGCTTGTTATTTAAACTAATATGCCATATGTATTCAGAAAGATTTGTCCAAGAAACCCGAGAGGTTTAAAAAGATGTCACTTAAATCACTATCCTCATTCTGTCTGCTTTCTTATTTATTTGGATACCTTCCACAAGCAATAAGAAAATGACCTCAGTTGAATTTCCCTCTATCATTCTTGCCAAAACCAGATAGGCTTTGTAACCTGTTTCTCCTGGTTTGGCTGATAGATTTTTCTTTCCCTTTTTGAAGATACTTCAGTACAGAAAGATGTAGTACGGAAAGGGTGTGCAAAGCACATTGGGTCATGACAATTACTCATTAACCTTAGGTCAAGTGAAATGCTAAATTACAGTTAAACAACAAACATACACAGCAGACAAGCTTATGCCTCACCTCTATAATGTAGCAAGTGCCCCTGAGCAGAGTAGACCAGCCCATTGCAGGCTTGTTACAGCCCAGCAGCAATGCTCCACTATTGCCAAAATCAGGGAGGAAAAGCTTACAAGCTAAACTTGACCTCAGAGCATAGAGGCAAAGGCTGAACCAAAGATAAGCTGTTCTCCCTCTTTTGCTCCCTTGAGGAGAAAAGGAATGCACTGCCATGCACTCGGGAGTTTTAAGGGAGTTTCCCTTAAATCCCCTTAAATTGGGTTTATCAGACCTAAGCAAAGCAGCATGAGGAGCATCAGCCTTTCTGAGGAGCACCATCCATCACGCTGCTGACTTTGGTGGGTCTCTAATGAGGGCGCAGCTAGACCTAYGATCTGTCACCTCTTTTCTGGTGAGCACCTATTCCCACCAAAGGCCCRAGGCGTTTTGCCTGTCCAAATAAGCAGTGTGCCCTTACAAACAGGTAGCACTTGGCAAGCACAGAGCTCCTTSGTGGAAGCCACCCGCAGCAAATGAATAAGCCGAAAAGGCTCTCACAGTTTGCATCTCCGCTTCCTAATCTATGATAGCTGCCACATTGATTTTATTACGATATAAAATAAACATCACACCTTTAAACTCCTCGCACCATTCATAAATCAGCTCCGAGGGGATGACTCTCACGAGGGGATGGTGTCAGCAGCTACCAGCGCCACACGGATTCACAAGAGATGCAATTACGCTGGAACGGCCAACTCTGCTGCTCTGACACGACTTTTTATTTGACTAGCAAACAAGGAGAGGTCTCATTGGCTACATCAGGAATTTATTCAACTTAATTGCAGCGTGGTTTTTCTACCTCTAATCTTCTTCCTCCTTTTCCCTTACCTTTGGCCTTCACAGAATATTTTTTCTTATCTCCTTCGGTAGCTGGCGATGTCCTGTTTCTTGGACCTGGGTRTTATACTTGGTATGGACATGCACATTTTCAGAACTAGATAAGCACTAATTCTTGAAARTATTTACCCCATCCCAGCTGACTTGTTAAAGTTTGTGATTCAGATTAAAGGAATTTTTTGCCTTAAATTGAGCCATATATTGAGACAGCTTCATAGAGTAATCCGGTGAAATTATTGATTTTTTTTTTTTTACTTTCAGCTATACATTCAGACAGCGTTTTTTCTCTGCGTCATAGCACACATACATCTGCTAAGTGATTTTACATTATATCAGGCAACACTAAATACATTGCAATAAACATTTGTGTGATGTGTGATTGTGTGAAACCAACTGAACCTCCAATGGATTTGGAAGTGATCGGTGTCTCACGTGAACAGCGTCCCGTCCAGCAAAGCTGAGGACGTCGATGATCAGGATTCAAACCCATCCTGTCCGAACATCGCTCGTGCCCCCTTGTAGCCCAACACTTGAGYTGACACGACACAAAACAACCGACCACTGACCCACAAATCGCCCTGGCTGAGGATCCTCCTGCCTGGCTCTGATGCCAGGGAGGTTGCAAGATTGAGCAATTGCTTTTGCYGAGAGCAGGATAAAGGAGCATTTAAATCTCAAGTAGTTACTGGTCTTTCAGGCACAGCAAATGCCTTCCAAGTCAGTAAACAAAAACTATTAAGAGGTTCATCCAACATTTATCTTTTTAAGTTGTTACCTGACATGTGAACTCATACTGTTTTTATAGCAATGCATAAAATATTAAAACCAAAAAGCTCAGGGACTTTTGAGAGGAAAGAAAAAGAACAAAACTATTTTAGATTCAGAAATATGTCATCGATATGTAGTGCATCTGCATATGAGAATCAGAGGCTCCTGATTCTGCATTTTTACTGATCTGGGCTTTTTGGTTAATGCTGAAACTACGACACATCTTGAGAGGTAGCAAAGCTGGGCAGGACTTAASAAAATATAAAAGACTTGTAGTTTTAGAAGTCTAAGTTATGCAAATATAGATATGCAAATATGACACTACATGTCAGAGTGCATACAGTGTTTCCAGAAATAGGTTACAAAATACCTACTGGGGGGAGTTAAACAGGAGTGGAAAGAGAGAGGAAACAAATTGAAAAACATATGTGGCTATAAAAGGTTTTCCATCTTTTGTAAAAAGAGCACTGTTAATCAGAAATGCCACTTAGAAAATCTGAGGGTTTTCATTACGCAAAATACTTCAGCTACTCTATATTATGATGCAAAGAACATGTGAAGACAGGCTGCTTATATGTAATGTACTACAGAAATCAACAGCTGTGACAGATTTTGTTCACCTCCTAGTTGCTAACATTTAGATCACATACCGGAGAGTTGTCTGAGGTTACTCTGAACACATCCAGAGACACAGGYACATCAACATAAGTGAAATTATCAAAGAAATCATCATGGGTTCTGATGCAGACGTTTTTCTTACAGATTTCAGCAGGATCTTTTCTCCCACGACAGCTGCCATATTGGTTTCTAGCCTCTGCGTTAGCAATAAGATCAGAATCCCCATATTTTAACTAGAAGAGCAACCAGAGGATAAGGGAGGGGATGGAGGTGAGGGGCATCTCTTTCTGTCACGGCTATAAGCAAGTCGTATTTTCAGAACTTGAGTGCCTGCTCGAAGCAGAAGTGTCTGCTTCTGCAAACAAGGGCTGACCATCCAGCAGTGGTAAGAGAGGGAAATGCTCCCCTCACTCAGAACTCAGCAGGGTTCCCCTTCTGTAGTCTGCTGGAACTGAGGACAAGGTCAGTCCTTCACCTCACGCTGCTGTGAGCCACGAGCACTCGCTTCCCTATCATTTTAGGAGGGCATCTTGCTGCAGCACACATGGTCGAATCCCTTCTGCAGGTGCTGTTGTGTCCTTGGAGAGGGGCCGAGCCACTATCAGAGGGAAGAGGAAACATCAGGCGAATGGCAAGGAAGGGTCAGGCTGCTGCACAGTTAGTCCTGGCTCTGAAAGATTGGATTTGTCTTAGAAAATGTGCCTCTTAATGTCTTTACTGCTTAACAAGCCCTCTTCTACTTCAGGGACTTCATTATATGAGATAGATGAAACGTTCACCTTATTCTTCCAGCTCAGGTGTTGGAAAATTTTCCCCTTTTTTCAGAAGAAACGTTATTACCCATTGACAACTGTACTCCTACAGTCATTAAGTGATACCAGTAAGGAAAGCAGGAGTTTGGATCTCATGACAGTCAGAGTTTAAGGAGTCAGTAACATTCTGCCTTTTGGTTCTTTGGGACTGGGAAAAACAGAGCCAAATGGACTCAGACAGAAGTAATTTCATTGAGCCCATGAAGGATCTACAGACACTTMTTCCTCTAAATAAAACAGCTTTCATTCATTTTTTCACTCCCTTGAAACGCCAAATATGGACTGAAAAGTGTCTCAAAATTCATGTTGTATTTACTTAACCCAGAAGCTAAAGTTTTCTCTTGATATTTATTCCTAAATTTAACTTGAAGGATAAAGAAACAATAGCGCAAACTACCATACACTGAAAATCTGAAGTTAGAAACATAATAAAATGTTGGACTAAACCTAAAGTACCAAAGAACTAAATCCATTAATCTACTGGATATTGTCATTCTGATTAAAGTACTTGTACTCCTGTTACAGACTCTCAAAGGCAAAACAAAGCAACTGTAGGCTGAAAACCTCTGAACCTTGCAGCATCAAATCAGCAATCACAAAAAGATGTTGATACCCATAAAGAGGTGAGACTTATACATCCCAGCTTATGCCTGAATCAGATTATTGCATTTCTCTGTCATGACTGTCATCTATTGAAGACCAACATAAATCAGGTATAATTCTATTCATTACAATAGATTTGAGGCTTCCATAAAACTTAATATACCAAAATCAAAACATTCCACACATCTGCCCTCCTATGGTTCCTAACTGTATTACAGTTGCACATATTTTAAAGATGAAATGTTCTATTCCAAATGTTAGCAACCTTATTTTAGAATGAAAATTGACACCATAACAGAGAAAACCTTCATGGTAGACCTTAGTAGATAGTGCAGTGTTTAAAGGCACCAGGACTAGACATTTTTGATTAAAAAAAAAAAAAGTTTCATTCTCAACAGTCTTTCCTCCTCTACCTCCCTTTTTAAGTCTTTAAACCTGATACTCCATCCATGAAATATTATGTAATATGTTGATCATGCTGTTTTTTAATTTCAACTCAACTGAAGAAGCATTGTTAAAAAGAACCACTATATCCCAGGGGAATCAGGAAATTAAACTTTATTTATTGGGTTTTGCTTTGTCCATAAGTAGATAGAGCCATATACCATCTGATTAGGATCTGAGGGGAGGCACAGCTTGAAAAGGAGCACTGCCAATGTGCCACTGGGCCATGGATTAATTAAGCAATAAGATGAGAAGGTCTGTCACGTAGGGTCATTAATGCATGCCTAACATGCCATTTGAGGCATGAATGTCTGGTTAGTACTGGGGAGCCTGATCCCACAAGAATTTACTTMTGAGCACTGTATTTGCTACTTCTGCTGGTCTGCATGCATAGTAGGCACTGCCATTTGTATGTATTAGAATATGCTGGGCAGAACTTTATTATAAATCAGATCTTTATTTTTGCAGAGATGGGAGAGAGAAAGAGTATGTTAATTTTCATTTGAGGTAATGGAAATAGCAGGCTTCCAGTTCTAAAAGTTGCCTCTCATTCCACAAAATATTGAAAAAGGATCATAAGAACATACGAACAGACATTAGTTTCTTACAATAATACATTTACAGGCAATAAAACCCCAAATCTAGTAGCAGTAGATGGCAAATCTATGTGCAGCTAAGGAAGTGCTGGTTAGATCAAAAGGCCATTCTATAGCCATGGCTCTTGCTGCTGACTCTGAGTCACTCCGAGTCACCATCACTACAGCAGGCCACAATTAAGTCATCTGTAAAACGAGCAGTTCTACTCAAGTACTTTGTGGGGCTAATGTAAGGATTAATTCATTGCTATTAATACAGCACTTTATGATCATCATTTTACTATTTCTAGACATCCTACAGCAAGGAGAAAAAAAAAAAAAGATATTCCTAAGATTCTATTCTTCTGACTGTCTGAGCTTTTTTAAGTAGTCTGGAGAAGAGGGCGTTCTGTACGCTTTTCGTCCAAGCTGCTTCATTTTGTATGAAATGGTTTAATATTGATTGGGCTTCAAAGAGAGCATGGGGCTTTCTCTAGCTCCGTGGTTTGGGCTCTCATCTGCAAGGGGACAGACCCGAGTTCCAGTCTGTGCTTCAGTTAAGGTTTATTTTYAATTTAACAGTCAGCCCTACAAGGGCCCTGACCTAGGGCTAGGGGAGCACGCTCACCTATGTAGATATGGGCACTTCTTCTTGCTGATCTAGTGAACACCTAAATATTCCGTGGAACAGCTTCAATACTAGGAAAGAATAAATAAGGAAACCAAATTTGTGCCATTGTGTAATAATCTATAACTTCTCCCTGAAACAAGACTAGAGGAAAGAACAACCTATTTTAAATGGGCAGCGTGTGAGGGCTTGAAGCATCATCACAAATGTGATGCAAACTCTTCTCGATGCTGCCATATGTTGCTTTCTGTACTCAAGAGTTAAGAAAGGGTAATCTGAGATATTTCACTTTTAGGTCAGTATTATGAAGTGCAACAAACTGGCATCAGAGGACAGACTAAACTAGCAACATGTTTTTCAAAAATATTATGCAGCTGCCTGATCATAAACTGGGTAATTTGAATAGTCACTCACACCCACTACTGCTAGACTTCCAAATTAAGGTCAGTTAAGATTACTTCCCTGCAGAATATATTTCCCTTTAGCTAAACATTCCAGAGATAATGTTGTAACAGCTCATTATGTTAGTACTTGGTGAGGGTGGAGGGCATAACACAGGAAACTTTGGCAAGGCAGACTTGTATGGTCCCTTCTCACTCCAGAGCCAAATGGTTCTCCAGTCCATGTCAGCTCATGCTCATTTGTGACCCAACTCAAATAAGGAGAAATTAAGAACCAGAAAGGAAGTTTGCAAGAACCCCCATGTAAAGACAAGTCTAATGCAGGTTTCTACTTATATTAGAAATTCTATTTCTATCAGCCAGCAAAGCCACGGTACCAGCATAAGCATTAATATTAAAGCTATACTTTTGGTTGAACATCAGCATAACTATAGTTATACCAATATTTTAATTGATTAGGGAAAAGCTAAGCCAATGTAAGAACATTTATAGGAATTTAATATTATCTACTCTAAAAAGACTGTAGTTGAACCATGTCACTGTACAGAAATCAGCACAAGTTTGGGGTTTAGTCTGCTCTGCAACAGGACTCCTTCCATGCCAGTGCGCAGCCTGGGGAAGAACAGAACTCATCTTCATCACGGTATCTAGACCAAGATTCCTTACTCAGTGTAACTTTGAGAGCACATACTAAGAAGCAACATCTGAGCCACACAGAGCGATTCGATTATCCACACAGAGTGCCTAGATGAGCAGCAGTTGACTTGGAAGTCCAGCTGTGGCACCCCACTGATTTATGAGCTCCAAAGCAGCCAACCACCCCTCCTCTCTGGCCAGCCTCACACCTCGAAGCATCCTCTTACCTTGAGCTTCTTCAGCCTGGAAGATAACTAAAGGAAAAAAATTAAGGCTTTTTGCCTCACATTGCAGCAAAACCAAACTCATCTTCTATCATACTATATCGATACTTTGTCCAAATGGGTCAARTGGCTGTTAAAAACATTCCATAGGTTACAACATTTTGTATTGTGAAATAGCTGGGAAAGGAGGGCTGACATTTAGCTCACCAGGAAGCCACCCGGTCCAGTGGAGAGCAGAGTTGGGATCTTCCCAGAYGCAGTGACCAGCAGCTAGGGCAAGGAAGAAGAAAGAAAAGTGGACATAACTCTACAGATCCAAGCATAGGTTTGTGTGTCAATTTAGCTGAATCAAAGCTTTAAAGCAGGACATTGGGTGGTGACAAAGATGCCACCCCTCTGCTCAGCGATATTAATTGATCACTCTTAGATTATTACCATGGTCAGCATCAACTCACTAAACCAAAGGGACTTGTAGCCATCTGTCCATACCCTCGGTTTAAGTTTCTTTAATCAATTTTGCTTTAATTCACTAAATTTAGCTAACCCTGCTGAAACTGCATTCAAATTAACAGGAAATAAGCTAAGACTTGCACAGCGTAGCAAAGTTAAAACTGTAAGGACAGTCTCTACATCATCACACGGCTCAGGACCAAAAACAGAGGGCTGAAACAGCTGCTTGTTCGCAAGAATAACAGTACAAAGCCTGTGGTTCCTGCAAAGAAGCTCTCCTCTTTGCAAAGAGGTTCTCCTCCTTCTTCTAAGTTTTCCTCTACTGACTCAGAAACTCTCCTTCACACCATCCCAAACCATAAAAAGAGAAAGAAATTGAAAAAAAAAAAGTTAAATTCAATAGGGCTTTCCCCTCAAAAATGCATTATTATAAAATAGCACTAAAGTATGCAAGGCTAGGATTTTCTGCAACATCTGGCTTTTCGCCATTCATTTCAAAATTTGGTGTATTAACAGWATTATTTACTAAAAAGGAAAAACATCTGGAGTTTGTGATATGTGGGAATTGCTTTTCTTGTTCATCCTAGAACAGTACATGGTATATACACACACTAAACACACACTACACACTATAAAACTATACACACTAAAAATAGTGTGTATAAAGATATGTAGTATATATAGTTTATATACACACTATAGCATGTAGTCAGTATAGACATGTCATGATCTCTTCAGTTTCTTCTGTAAAATCTTCATTGCAATATTGTGGAGCATATATGACTAATTAATCCACAAATGCTTAAAAAAATCCATGTCTGAGTCAAAATGTGAGAAAAAGAAAAAAAAAAAAAAAGCAGAGAAGGCACAAAAAATTTGGTATCTTTCTTTGCTGTTTGAAAGCACAGCAAACTAGAGCAATTTATCTCACTACATCCAGTTGTAATGTTAAACCACAGATAAACATTACCAATGTAGCAAGAATGTGTTTCTTCCTTCTGATGGAGGTCCAAGATTGCCCTCTTGAGTATGCCAAACAGCACGGGGTACTGCATTCACCATGTGATTGGCACACACTTTAGCTTTGATTCAGTTTGGAGATGAAATTGTTGGCGAAAGCTTTGGAAATTCTGATTCCAGAGCTCCCAAGACAGGCTGTCTTTACTTTGAAAAATGAATATTTTTTTAATAACACTATGTTACTTGGCTCTATCTGTTTTAAACATGGCTTAAYGATGTTTTGCATTTCTGCATATTGTGCAACCTCCACAAGAATTTTAGTAGGGGGAACTTCGTAAAAATTGTTTATTATYTCAGTATGTGCTAATAAAATCGCTACATGTTCGGTGAAGCATTTTAATACAGTCTTTTTTGATGGGATGCGAAAAGGTCACCTATTGCATGCTGATACAGAAGGATATATATGTTCTTTGAAAGGCAGAAGCCATTTTTTAACATATCTCATTTTCATGGCACCTCTACATGCAGTGAATTCAGCAGGGTTAGCAATTTATGTTCAGCTTATCTTGTAAACAAGGTAAACTATCCCTTAAACTTATGCCTTAAATTCTGTAGTCAACATTATTTTGCACAGCAACACGCTTATTTATAGTATATTTCAAGATACAGAGTTTGCTTTAGTATTTTATTTATATGAATGGAAATGATGTAGAATTGGAAAACATTATTTTGAGGCCTTACTCTAATACCTCCTGAACCCTAAAGACAGTAAATGCTCTGAGGGTAGAGGGCTGGGAGGACTGCTGCTGAGTTCACTTTCCCAGTGACATGTAACTACAAATCATTAGTTCTTTGCAAATCCAGTCTACCTGACCTACCATTTTCAACTTAAGCTTCTTCTTGCCTTATGACTATGTATGAATAATGCATACAAAAATACAAACAACAGGCACACACTTGAAAGATGTTGTACAGGTAAGCAATGACTGCATGCATCAGCCTTTCTTTGTTTATTTCTACACCTACTATGTTTCAATCCAACATTACAGCTATTTTGCACATCAAGCTACTGCCCAGGTGCTTTGTTATCTAGTTTCCCTAACGGCTAGTAGCTTGCCTGAATATTCATAAAACCTTCCAGCAAAGTTCATCCCATACCTGAATAGGGAGTTTTGGCTCCTTCTTGTGGTGAATCCTCAAGGATCCAGTTCAGGAAATACATCTGTCAAAACAGGCACTGTCGGCTCCTTGAGGAAACAGCCATGCCCTCAATTCTGAAGTTGAAGCTTTCTTAGCAAGACGAAGATCAACTAGGATCAAGACAAGTATCATCACTACTTCTATTCTTCTAATAAAGCTGTTTATAAAAATGTATAGAAGATACTTTTCCTCATAATTCACACTAGTTTTTGTTATTGTAATGAGTGTCTTCAGAGAAATCAACATGATTGCAATTTCAAATGAGCTCTCAACTGCACTGCCGCAGTCACTTTGCACAAACGTTTATTTCATCACGTGTTTGAGCGACGAGTTCACATTCACAGAAAAGGAATTTTGTAATTAATGGGGCTTGTTTGGCTGCATGTTTCTTGCATTCTCAGGAATGGGTTTGTCGGCGTAACACTTTTCTAAGTGGTGTTTTGGATATCGCCTACAGAACGGGCGCTCAGTATTTTGATTTTTCACGAATGATGTTTGATAAATGGTAAAGCCATCCTCGTGGCTAGGAACAGATTCGTGTGCCCACAGGCAGAAGTTTTGTGAGTTCTGTTGCCTTCTCTCAGGTTCAACCTTCTTCCGTCCAAAACCCTACAAAAAAAATTGAAAGAAAAAATCCTCTAAACATGTGACTTGAGATGATAGTTTCACAGATGAAGCTGGCAACAGTCACTACTCCATTGGAAAGTTAATGAAGCCGTTATCACAGTGATTTCAAGAACTTATGGTATGTCTAAGCTAAAAATAATACTGCCTGGCTTGCCTGTGTGCAATGCTGGCTCCATACATAAAGTGAAATACATTGACTTTCCATCTATTACTGCTAATGAATCACTTACTCTTTGCATTTCTGTAGCATACTTTAAACTCAAAGTAACAGCTCGATTGATCTTCAGTGTAGCAAAGAATTAAGTTAATAATGATATGTTTGGACTGTAGAAAAAAAAAATGGAGCCAGGTAATAAACTGGAGTTTTTAATACTCATGTGTCCAATCCTTTGTGTCCACGGGAAGCTGGAATCTGATTTGCACACTATGTAGGTTTCAGGAAATGTATTTGGAATTATGGTTTATCAGTACCTCTAAAGCTGTGCATACAAAGTGCACAGAAATTGAGTTATTTAATAGTAGCGAATAATGAATACCTAAAAATCCAGGTCTAAGAGAATTCACAGTCAGATAAATATTCAGTATAACAATTCCCTTTTTCCTAATCTTTTTGTTATCTCCTAAACTGAGCTATTTCTTTTGCTGCCTGGAAAGTTTTCAACAAACTAAGGAGAACTGAAAAACATGAAACTGTTGCATGTGCAGAAAAGCCAAACACAATTTTAAAAAAGCATTCAAAATTGTGGCTTATTCAACGTACATATAAAAAGATATGAATTGGAAAATAATACATTCAGAAAATACATCTAGGGTGTCCTATGGAGTTTGGTTAAATTTTGAATAAAGCTTAGTGAAGCTCTATGTGCAACTGACTGATGAGTGGTTGACAAAAGCTCAAAGCCAGGCAATCGCTTTTAGCAGAGGKCATATAACTGGGTGCAAAATATTAAGTCCTTCCAAAAAGAGCACAGGGAGATGCTTATTGGACATYCAAGCCACAGCTAATAAAGATTATGTTTTCCTATTGTTTTTATTTTTCCCTTCTCACAGCTCTGAGCATTTAGATTTTCGCAAGGGAGAGAAACGATGCTGTGTGTAATCTCTGGCAGACTGAGACACATGCATATTCTGATTTTCTCAGTGCTGGGTACTTACAAAATCAAAATATTCTCCTACGTTCTGTAAACAATGTCTGTTGTCATGAGAAGAAAACGGGAAGTTGTTATTCACCGCTTTCTGAAAAAAAGAAGGGACGGAAAAAAAGAAAGAATTTTCATATACCTTATCTTGCACACACACACACTAGTTTTATTTCTTACATTCTGACAGATGCCAAACTACAGTTTCTAACACTTCTACACCTTCTAACACTGACGTCATTTTCATCTTTTTTCTCATCTTAATTGTACGTCATTTTATTGMAGCAAAATGGCCTTTAAAAAAAAATCACCAGGAAGATGTATGTTCCCTTGAATTACCAAACATATACATAATTAATACTAAAGTGTGAATTTTCAAATAAAAAGCACTGCATCCTGTCTATGACCTGTGAAATATTAGACATACATCAGGACTGCATTCTTTGATTGACCAGTAAGCCCAAAGCTAATTAAAATGAACTACAAAAGGGACCTCAAAACTGAATTAATCTATGATTTATGTACTGCATGTCATGTCCACCGCTAGTTGCAGGGGAAGTGGAGGAGGCATTAACCGTGTAACTAATTTATAATCTCATTTTTTAGCATAATGTTCTCTCAGTCTTTAAAATGAAACTACAGTTTTAGGAGAAAAGGGCATCTGTAACAGCAACCCTCCCCTAATTGTTCAAAAAGCAATTAACATTTCATTTTTTAAGATGAAATGTGAAACACTGAAAATGCTTCTGGGCTATTAGATTGCCTCAATTTTTTGTCAGGTATTATTTTTCTGCTTTATGTTGGAAACTTTTTTTTTTTTTTTTTTTTTTTTTTTTTGGTAACTAATCTAGTGCTTTTTACTTTCAATATTGTGGAGTAAAGTTTTCGTTTTCCAGCTATGATATTCACTTCTATAAAGAAGGATGAGTTTTAATGTAATCCAATTCTTAAAATGGTTTCAAGAGTAAGTATACTCTGGATCAGTTCCAAAGACAGATATCACTAGAAGTCCAATGCAACCAGAATAATCAAAAAATTATTTTTTCTTGTCTGCATGCAGTCAGCTGCATTTGATTCATTTTTGGAAGGTGCTATGTGTTCACACGCCAATTCAGCCACACTATTGCCCACCAAGTGCAATGGACACTTTCACACAGATGGGCCTAAATTAAGCACCTTTTATGTCATGCAAACTACAACCTCCTTTTCACTAGTCATGAGCTTCCTCTTTTTAGCATTCCTTCCCAGCCCATTTCTGCTCTTGATAACACCAAAATGTGTGAAATGATCTCAGTATAAAGTTACATGCCTACAGGAAATGAAAAACAGAAAATATTTTGTGTACAAAGSGCTTGGGCAAAGCTCAGCATGATCATTAAAACAGGGCATAAAGACATATAAAATTGATAAATTTTATAGATATATATAATAATATAATAATATATAAATAAATTTTTATCAATAAAATTGATACATTATAAATGCTCACAATTTAGAAGTATCATGTTTTGACTATTTCCAAAGTTGGCCCAATTTTCTCATATTCAAGAAAGTCTTCAAGACGCCTCAAACATGGAGTTTCTAACTTTGTGGTTATAAGAAAATTGTCATTTTTCCTAAATGCACGGAGTGTTTGACGTTCAGTTCAAAAGAGCAGATCATCCTTTCACTGACTGCTCTTACGGGGCTGTTTTAGATGGTGGTAGATCATCGCACACTGGGACACAGAGCAACTCACCCGCTCCCGCGCGCGGTACCCCGGCGGCAGCGTCGCCTCCATGTACTCAACTTCTCCTGCGCTTTGCCCCTGTTTCAGAGCAGAACCGGTGATTGACTCAGGCTGGCTCTGGCATAGTCCCAAATGAGCAAACTAGAAAACAAGCAAATAAATCCCATCAGAATCGTGCACAGAACTGTATAACTGTATGGCCGTTATTCCCATTTTTGGTGTTACTCCACCACCTAGTGACCGTGCAAAGACGACGCTCCCACCGCATAACACTSCATCCCTACCTTAAAAACACGACTTAGATGAGTAAAACAGGAAAAAAAGAGCACAAAATATTATTTCCCCAGGAATTTTCTGTTTATATAATGCTGTTTATATGAGGGTAGTTAATCTATTACAAGCCCTTTCGCTGCAATGTCTTTTTCTACACAAAGTCAGGGCAATGCTACTGCTTTTTTCGCGCAGCACTTGAGCACGGTGGCCCTGTGGTGCTGGGGTGACACCGCTAACGGCTGCAGGGATTAATGGCTTACTCGGCTGTGTTCCCTTATGTCTCCTTTTCCCTCAAACGGGGGTCAGGAAGCCTTATTTTCCTTCAAAAATGCAACCAATTCCATACTGCAGCCGGGGGCTCCCTCGGCTAAAGGAGACTCTTCATCCCGCACCAGCTCCCTTGAGGAAAGGGACCTGGGAAGAGGTGACAACCGTTGGCAAAGCTTTCGCTCTGGAGGGCTGACATTTAAAAATGACCCCCTAAGAGATGGGTCCCAGGTTCTCCCACCTGGTGGTGGCCCCGGTCCCTTACCCAGGCGCCATCCTGCTCGGTACAGGGGTTGGCCGACCTGCCCTTGCCCATGGCTCCGTGCAGGCCGTGCCGAGAGCACCGCGGTTGCCATGGTGGCTGCCTCGTGCGCCCACAGAGACCGCAGCGTGGCCCCCAATGCCAAGGGATTTGCATGAAGGCCAAGAGGAGCCGCCATTACGTGGTGGGGCGAGCACCATGGCTGATACCAGAGCTCCCTGATGAGAGAAAATGCTCATCTGAGTGGAGAGACCCTCACTTTGTGGATGAAAACCACCTCTAGAGCTGCTGCCTCCTCCAGGGCAGGGGAGGCTTCCCTGCAGCCCACAGAGACTGGGTCTTTCCGAGGGAGGACAAAATGGAGGGATGGCAGCGCGCAGAGCGATGGGGCCAGGCCCCACCAAGACCCTCYTTGTCGCTGCTGTCACCCCCCACCTGGCACCAGATGCTCTTCCCTTCAGAAGGACATTGTCTCTTAAATGGGGATGTCAACAAAAGGCACTGGTGGGACTGCTCTACCCTGTTCTGCTGCCACAAGTGCTCCCACATGTAGCAGCGACACTCAGAGTAGTTGTGTCCAACCGAAGGACTGCGCAGAAGCCCAGCAAAGTCCAAATTGGAGCCTCCTGCCCTTGTGCTTAGCAAAACACAGTCCATAAATTAGCAATAAATCATTCTGGCCTACGTACTCCACTCAGGTAGCAGCATCATCTAAGTTTTGCAAAAGTTCATGGGGAAAAAGTACTTAGCACCTACCATTTTGTTTTAAAATGATTATTGTAAAAGCACTCAATTAAGGCTATAATTACCTTTCATGTTATTATGAGCAAACACAGGGGTTTTGTTTGTTTGTTTTCACTTGTAGTTAAATCTAGACATATTTACATTTCTTTGCTGTGAGAATAACATTAGCAAATTTAATGGCTAAGTGATAGCTATTATTGTCATGTATTGAGAGTGATTACAGCCTCTTTGATGTTAAAACATAACAATTCTTAGTGTGAGTGTGGAATGTTTTATTCATGCTTTAACTGTTCAAAATATTTCAGTATTTCCCATTTCTTTCTAATTTATGTATGTTGCCCCCTATAAATTGAATTTTCATCAACCTAATTCTTCATTTTTAGGAATGCAAATATATTTCAAGTATATGAATAACATAAATGCAAATCTTAAACTGTGATTTTGATGGAATGAATCTTTTAATTTAGTTCCTTTTTTTTTTTATGGATGAAGGAGTAGAGAAGTTCTTTTTCTATGTATTTCACAGGATGAAAATCTGAGGCGTGGAGAGACAAAGCCATTGCTTAAAACTTAATGAGCTGTAGGCAAGACCGAACTTCCCCCTAATTGAAACAGAAACAAAGACTTTGCCTCCTGAGCCTTGATAGASGGCTGGGAGAATGATGCTTCTGTGGTCAATGGCATGGGCCTTTTTCCATTATATAAATATTCAAGGCTAACCTAAGCGGGAATCAGGCACCGTAGCTGGCAAATGAAACAAGAAAAAAAAAACTATACGGTGCCTGTATTAGTTAAATATTAATGATTCAGACAATCACCCATTTGTTTTAAAGGAAATTTCAAAGCTCCAGCTCTAGTTCTCCATCTTACTAACTACCAGGCATCGGTAATGATATTTTGGAGTACAAGCTGCCATCAGGCAGTTTTTCAAGGCTCTCTTATAAATGACCTACTTTGTTTCTAAAAAAAAAAAAGAATCTGTTCTGTTGGGAATTTTGATAATACATGTAAGAGCGATGGTTTGGGTGCTCTTATTTTTAATGATGCCGTATGGTAAATTACCAAGTACRACAATAGGTAAATGACTTGGATAAACTACTTTTATGATGATTTACAAAGGCTAATATAGAACGTGCATATGAAAAATAAGAGAAAGTAGTTTTGATTAAGAAAAAAAATTGTAAGCAGGCTGCATGTTTTAAAACAGTTTTGTGACTGGATTGTCATTTCAGCCTTGAGTTTGATGAACTGCACTGTGTAAACGTGCCAGGATTAGATCAGAAGGCTGTGAAGATAACTCATGTTATTTTTAAGACAGGGGAAGTCAGGGACAGGAAGAACTAGAGGATTAAAACAACATGACAGGCAGGAGGAACTTTTGATTTGCATTTATTCCATTCTACCTATTTTTGGATTCTGTAACCTAGAATCTATTCTTGCAAACTCAGATAACACCACTCTGGCCTTAAAAGTATTACTTTTCTAAAATTTTCTTTTTCTTTCTTTCTTTTTTTTTTTTTTTTTCTGAAGGTCTGCAAACTGTTTTATATTTGTTGTTGTCTTCCAGTGGGATAAAGCTGACAGAGTCTATGGATCACTTAGAAAGGTCCATTCCTAGCACCATAAAAGGATTCCAAAGGAAGGCAAGCAATAAATAACTGAGTTTATTTAAGAGTTCTGCCAAAGTCTGCAGTGGCAGTAGGCATAGGTCCAATACAAGAGCCAATGGACTAAAACTGCTTTGAGATAGTATCTTCATGTTTTTTTCTTAGATTATATATATCCATCTTCATGCTAATGTGAATTTCTACATATGCAATACTCTTATTTCTAAAAGATATGCTTTATGTTAGTTAGAATAGGCGAGACTGGAATATTTTAGCTTCATTTACATGGGCAGCAAGGCACTTTCTGTCTGGCTGCCTGTCTGGCTGTCGAAGGATTTTCAAACCTACAGGCCACTTCCAGTTGTGAAAGAAGCAAGTGATTTTGAAGGCAGTTATGATCATTTAGGGCTAATGGGTATCAGGATGGGAAGCAGCCCCATGAGGAAAGGTGCTYGCTTGCTGTGTATTCACCTCAGGAGCACCACACCAGACACGGTTCGTGTAATTTTCTGCCCGGCCACAAATTGCACTGTCTCTCTTGGCATGGATGCATAATGACGGAAACTTGTGGTTTGGAGCAAAGGACACCACGTTAGCAGGGAAGAATTAAAGGGCAAATATTAAAATCCACTCAGTAGCTATTCATGGAACAATTTGTTTGCTCCGAACACAGCTTGGTCTTTCATTGAACTGTGTGCAACGGGAGACAGCAGCCACTCCTCACGCTGCATTTTAAGGTGATCATCACCACATTTTTATTTCCACTTTACTCTGAAATTGTTTTCCCTTTACAGTTTGCAGTGTGTCAGTACGCACGACAACCGCGCTGCTAATGCCTAGCGGCCTGCTCTAGTACTGATCTGACGCCTGGGGAAGGGAGCGGGGAGCCCCTAGAGCTGTTGAGGGCCCCCCGGAACGAGCGCGCGGCCACGGAGACTCCGAGCGCCCCGCGCTCCCCTCAGCGCGTCCCGCGGCGGCGACACCGCCCGCTCCCCTCAGCGCCGCGCCGCCCTCACGCCCCGCCCACCACCTCTCCCATTGGCCAGCTCCCGACAAGGCCCCGCCCTTCCTTCCAATCGCAGCCCATCTAGCCTCTCCTATTGGCCAGCGCCCTGCGAGGCCCCGCCCCGAGCGGCTCCTGGGACTTCCCGGGAAAGCGCGCGAGAGGTGGCTCGGCCCCCCCCCCCCCCCCCCGTCCCGCCGCGGGGCCCGCGCCGCCCGCCGCCGCCAGCGGAAGGCGGGCGGAAAATGGAGGTTCCCTGCGCAGCCGGCGCCGAGGCGCCCAGGGGAGACGCGGAGGAGCCCAAGCAGGTACCGGCTGCGCGGGGGGAGCGCGTAGACCAGGCCGCTCCTGTCCGCGGGAGGCCGGGCCGGGCGCGGAGGAAACGCCGCCCGCAGCGGCGTTCGCCGGGGGCTGCGAGCGAGGCGCGGCAGGGCACCCGCTAATTAGGGAGCAGCGCTAATTGCGAGCCGTGCTTTTATTTTATTGTTGAGCGGCTTAAACGCTAAGCGCTGTCCTGTGGAGCTGTTCTCTCTCAGTCTGCCCCCGTTCCGAGCGTGGAGCTCGCGGGYACCCGTGGGCCGCGGCTGCTCCCTCAGGAAGCAGGGCCGTTATACTGAACAGGGGTAAACGCTTCGCCACGTACTTCATATCAGGCCTGGGCGCTAATCTGTAGTCCGTGGGGAGCTCGGGGGGCCTGAAACCCGCCTCGTGCAGCGCTGTCGCCCCTCGGAGTGAGCGTGGGAGTGACGCAGTGGGAGTCTGTGGCACCCAGCACAGGCTTGAACACGTCCAACTTGGGGAGCATAAAAGGGCATGGGCAGAGCGGAGAGTAATTGCAGAGCCCAGGGCATTGCTTCCCCCTCCAAATGGCCTGTCCTGCTAGGAGTGAGTAGGTGCAAAACAGCCTGGTGGCGTTAGCTCATATTTTTGTAAACCAAATACTTCTTTTCTTTCCCTTTACAACCAGAGCTCGCTCTTGTTCCTGGGAGGCAATGAAGTGAAGAGCAGCGCTGTGGTGAAATACTCCTCTGCGCCCCCGCAGGCCGCCTTCGCCCGCCTGCAGGAGAAGACTGACCTGAAACTGCCACCCGCAAACTGGCTACGGGAAAGCGCCAAGCTGGGGCCAGCCGGGACAACCATTCTTGGCAACAACAAGAAAAGTAAACCCTTTTCAAGGTAAGTGCATCATTTTCCTCCCCCTCCCCAGTCTTTTAAGACTAGGTTTGACACTGACCCCATGTATTTCAAAGTATTCTCCAGCAAATATACATTACATTTTCTTTACCCTGCTCCCTCCTTTTATTTTTCCTTGCTTCGTGACTGTATGCTGTTATTTATAGATATTCAAAGTTGGTGGTGGTGTTTGTTTGTTAAATGCGTATTGGCATCCTGCCTGAGACAGTCAAGCTAAATCCTAAATGGTTCTTGTCGTGTGGTCAAAATCAAACCAGCCTTGGAGTTTAATACTATAAGATATTGGAACAAATACAGGTCTTCCCTGATGGCTGAGCAGCCACTTTGGCTAATTTTAATTGTTAAGAATGAAAACTGTCTGACTGATGGCAAAATAAGCTTCGTAGTCAAGAATATGCATAGCAGTTAAAAGAAGTGGCAAAGATAAAAAGCAATAATAATCTTTCTGTGTGGATGTTTGTTAAATAGCTGGATGAAGTGAATAGAAGGAGCTTCTAAATAGGGGATTTAGCCCCTGTGCTGAGCAAGCAAAAATCATGCTCAGCTGGTTAGTGAAATTTAGCAGGGTGCAGGAGGTCTCTGTTTATATCTCTGTTATAATAATTGGTATAAAGTAACATRTGTTATTTTTCAAGTGATCTGACATGTTTCTCCCCCAGACTTTATTAATTTTTAAGTATTATTTTTATTTGTCAAATAGAGGCTGACAGATTGTACTTTCTGTCTCTACTTGCAGTGTTAAAAATGGAAAGAGTTAGAAGTGGAAGTATGGAAGTATGAAAGTCGAAGTATGAATTCAGGCATTTATATGTCATATATTTGATATGTCAATACGTGATTTAATTTGGAAGAATGATCTACATTTTGAAAAAGTAAAGTTTGAATAGCTTGTAATTTAAAGAGGTCTTAAGGGCGAGTTAAAATATAAGGAGGTGCTTGTTCAAGGAATTAAGCCAGTTTTATGTTTCAAAAACAGAAGAAAATGGTCCTTTTTATACACAAGCAAAATAAAATGACAACTGCTAAAAATAAAGAATAAAGCATGGTTAATTCTTTAAAGAGAGAAACGCTTTGAAAAAAATGTTTTTTGTTTGTTTTGTTTTCGTTTCCATGGGGAAGAGGCGGGTAGGTATCGCCTGGAACCCAGCTCTTACATTCATGTATGTGTTACGAGTTTGTTTTTAAATTTATTTCTTTCTAAGTATTTTCCATGACATCAGTGGAAAACTTGTGGAACTTCAATTTTTTTTTTTTTTTTTTTTAAATTCACTGTAGATCTTATAATGGTTAGTAGTGTTTAGCTAGGTTCTGTTTTTCAGTGAAGGAAATGCTTCCAGAAGCTCGGTGTGCTTTGGAGAACAAGTAGCTGTGTATTTCCTGTCACGCTGCATTCGTCTTAATTTGTGATRTTTTCTAAACAGCTTTGGAATGGCATATGACTTCATTGATTCGGTTGGGAATGATGTGGATGTTGTGTCTGATTCGGAGGTATGTATAACTTTGAGTTTCATGATTCAAACATTTGTGATGTATAAATCCTCTCTTAAGACAGAAGGACAGATCTTTGTGTCCTCTGACTAAAAGAAACAGATCTCTAATGAAATATAGACAAATCATCTAATTTCTGCTCTGTTGTCCAATGGAATTATGATCAYGGAATAAAAGAAATGTAGATAAAAATCTTATTTCCAATGCAGTTCTATAAATAATGTTTTGCTAAAATATGCAGGTCAGTGAATATGACATATGAACGTATAAGGCAGGTCAGCCTTGTGTGTTTGTGAAGTCAGTATTTTGATGACAGCTGTACTGGAAAATAGTGTGAATTTCCTGTTGCTGTTTAAAATCCAGGGACTTTAATGGCTGCCATCAACAATATTAGTGAATGGAAACACTTTCAGGTGGTGGCAGTCACTGTGATGCCTTCTTACACTTGGGGCAGTACAGCTGGGTAAGCCAYGCTTCAACATCTCAGTGTAAGGACAGATGGGTGAGGAAGAGAGAGGGGAAGGAAGGAAAAAATGGATGATAGTGGTATTATATAAGAAAAATGGCTGTTGTCACTGACTGACGTGAAGAAATAGTATCTGAGCAAATAGCTTTTTGTAGGTGTCATTAGAAAGTTGATTGCATGTATTAACCCCCCATCCCAGAAGTTGGACTGGCCTTCTGAAAAGGTCTGGCTCTTTAAGGTTTTGTTTGTTTTCCCRTGTCTCTCCAGTATTAGTGCCATGTTCTTGACTTAAAATTTCTGAGGAAAATTGTGGTTCTGTGGTTATATGGAATATAATCTTTGTTTTCCTTTCTCCTGTAAGAATATTAAAAAACTCCTCAAGATACCCTATAGCAAGTCACACGTGAGCATGGCAGTACATCGAATTGGGCGGACGCTGCTGCTGGATGAGCTAGATATTCAAGAGCTCTTCATGAGATCATCTCAGGTTAACCAGTCGTTTTCACTTAGTATGCCATATGGTAACAATGCAGTATTTCAAAAATGATGTACAGTTCTCTCATTTTGGTACACAGACACTGGTTTGCTACGGGTACAGAAAGCCRGCGTGAAGCAAATGTTGTCATTCTGCAGCAATCTGTTTATCCACAAGCTGCAGTAGAGAATCTGATGTTCTTTTACTTGTAATAATGTAGGATTAAAATTACATGTCTCACTTTCCTATAATTGCTTTGGTATTGTTGTACTATTTCATAAATTTTAATATTAATTATGTAGTATTAATCTCTTACCATGTATCTGACTTTCTTGCTGAAAAGTTGGTTTCATTCTAATATAACTTTGTCGCTAAACTTTCTAAATTATTTTTCTGTCCTTCTTTGGGAATGAGTGAGTATTCATAAGTTAAATTAGACACTTTGTTGTGTAGTTGTTTCTCCACATTAATTTCACGATTGTGCTATTGCCTAGACAGGAGACTGGACATGGCTAAAAGAGTTTTATCAAAGGCTGATTGATCAGAAATGGCAAAGAAAAAAGAAGAGTAAAGAGCACTGGTACCAGAAGGCTATACTTTCCAAATTTTTATATTACAGGTAACTTCAAGTTTTTATGAGTCTTGAATTTGCTGCCACCCTACATTTTCCTCACTCTTTGTCTAGAGGTGAAATGTTAGAATTGCACTGTGGTCTGTCTTAGTGCTTTACCCTTTTGCAGAGAAAATACAGGGTACTGGTTGGAAAATAACTAGAGTATCAATGTTTTAATAAAGTTTACCTAATACTTTAATATACTTTAATTTCTAAGTAAGCATGACTTAAATGCATGTCTCCAGAACTGTATCTGAGAGAAGATTCTGCAGATATCTGAAAATATTCATGATTCAGTAATATGGCAGACCTAGAGCAATGGACAGCTTGTCAATATACCAGTCTTTGAAAGTATTAGCCAAGCTGTTCTTTGCRAATGAAGTGCATTAAATGTAATTATTCTAAAGCAAATTGTGATTGTATATTGTTGACTGAACTTCTGATGTTCCTTTATCAGTATTAATGGTGATGGAGCTGCTCAGCCCGTTCCTTCCACTTCAAAACAGCACCAGGACAGTCCTGTTTCAGGTGACAGTGATGAAGTAGGACAGGCCTCCTGGCCAGCTCCCTTTGAAATGCCTTCTTCAATATCTGAAGATCCAGGTGCCTCGAACCAGGTTAGTGCCTTGCATTTTAAAGGAGACCTTGATTCTGTTTAGAGAGCATAAGGAGTCAAAGATTTGCAGAGGTGCTATTGAAATAGTCCTCTTTGCTTGGGGTGGAAAATTTGAGGYGGGGGGAAAAGAACAACTTGGTAGTGCATATGTTTTAGCTCAGGCCAATGTTGCAGAGCTCCAAATTTCAGAAATGCTCTTGTTTGTCACTTTAGTATGAAGTATGTATTTAGGTATTTTTGAGAGACAAATCAATGACTTCACCTGAAAGAACATGATAATTTTATATCCATTCAGGTGGTATGTGAAGATATGTGAGACTTTGGGCTTTTCTTTCTAAATATGCCATTAAAATTATGTGATAATAGAGCTAAGGATCTATTAAAATATTTACAATTACAGTTACAATTGAGTAACATGTACAGAAACTTGCCTTGAGACTACACAAGTGGAAACGAGAGATATTGCCATAATTATCCTACAAATTATGATAGTATTAGACTCTAACCCAGGATTTTAGTCTGTGGCTAAGATCGCATAATASAAGAATTGGTCAAATCTTTGAGAGATTGAAAACAGATTGTTTTCTKTCTATGTTATGATGATAACGATCATCTAGCATCATGCTTAGTTACACAATAGTACCAAATGTCTTGAGTAGTTAATTTATGAAGAGTCTAATTTGCATCAGTCATAACATTGTAGCTGTGTGGTATGGGCACATTCTGAAGTGGAGAAATAGTTGTACTCCAATACTTGAAAGTTTTTAGGAAAAGGACTGTCTGTGGGAATTGACAAAGCATTGCCAAATTAGGCAAACACTTTATCATAACATGTTGTGCTTTTATATAGTAACTCTTAAAAATAAACAAGACTTCATCATAGAAGACTTAAGGGAGATGAATAATCTGGTGCTGTCTCTGGTGAAATAAGTGGAGATGACTTTGGAGTAATAAGTGGTTTCTCTAAAAAGCTTCACATTTCTTTCTAAAGCTTAGAAGAATAAAAAATAAAAAAAAATTATATTTTAGTTACAAAAAAGCATTATAATTGCTGACTAGAGGCTTTTAATCATTTTATACATTTAGTAAGGCTAGCAGATGCAGATTATAGCTTTATATGGTGGATTTTTTTTTCAGAATATTATTTTCTGTACATATATTTTAATGGCCTAGCTTTACCTCAGCAGCAGAATCACTCCTTATCCGTGTGCTTTTCACAGGGAAGTGTGCCTCTTGAACCCTCATATATAGTGGGGCATGTGGCCTCAGCCCCCAAAGAACAAAACCTGACTACTTTGTTCAATGACGGGGAAAACAGTCAGGTATGCTACACGTGAAGTCTGAGCTCAAACACGTACCCCCCAATTCAATCCAATATGTTAAAATTTGGTATTATTTGGAATCAAGAGAGAAATGTAGTCCTTTGTAGAAGTAGCTTTTGGCATGTTATCTCAATCTTTTAAGTTAATGTGATTGCATAGCATAGTTCATTATGTACTGTCTTTAATTTGCTGCTTTAGCATCTTGCTTTCTCATAACTTTACAGATTGTCACCAAAAGCATGTTTTACAATAATGATTTATAGACCAATTTTTTTTCTCTTAATGAAGGGACTTAAAAATGACTTTGTTCGTAACATCTTGTGGACYTTTGAAGATATCCACATGTTAGTAGGATCAAATATGCCTATATTTGGAGGTGGGAGATACCCTGCTGTGAGCTTGCGTCTCAGGTGAATTTTGAAGTTACTGGGTTATATATGTCTGTACCAATCTAGCCTGACTTGTTGCTTTGCTTTTCTGTTTATCTAGCTCTCTTCTGTGTTGTTGACTCTTTCTTTTTATGTGCATTTTAAAGAAAAAAATAATTCTCTAGAATTAAATGGCAACGGCATTACGAAGTAGAGAAAATCAGAAACAATCTCAGGGCCCRTGTGACTCCTTGGGAACTTGAGAACCATTGCTGCTGCTTCTGGCTCTGTGATTCATTCCTGTTTTGAAGCACCAGTTAACAACCCCAGCTGACTTTAGTGCAAGTTTTTAGGGTTAAGGATCAGATAAACAGAGGCTTTCTAATTAACCTGTGCTTTGTTACTATTTTTATAAAGGAAGGAAGTCGTGATTCTTATTGACCTTCTGAATATCAGGAGCTGCTAGCTGGGCACTTGACAAACACTTAAACTCTGTAACTCTAATAGTTCTACCTTCTGCCCGTCTTACTTTTCTGTAATATTTCTTGATTACTTGGTTACTAGTCCTTCTGTTTCTGCCTGTTCATAGGCAAAGAATGAATGGATAATTGGAGCTTGTGTAATTGGTGTAATTATGTCATCTTTAAGACACGTGGTAATTACTAGCAGCCTACTTTGTAAGGAATTTTGAAGGGTGTATGAGAAGCCTCGTGCTGTGGTTAGTTGCAGCTAAGGCTACCATTCCTTTAACTTCTTAAGTACTTTTTATCTTGGCAGTAGTACGAAATGAAGCTTGTTAGAGTTTCAATTAAACGAGGGCAAGAATTCAGTTAAATGAGGGCAAAAACTCCAGTTTGCTCAGGGAATGGGAGTGTGTTTCACTGTACCTGGAGATATTAGTACATCTGTTTGATACAGCTCCTTGGTTTGACTTCTTAAAGTGTAACAAAACAGAAGTTGTTTTGGAATCCACCTGAGAGTGAGTGTGTGAGTGTGTGTGTGTGTGTGTGTGTGTGTGTGTGTGTATATTTATATGCCTGTGTGTGTGTATGTATTTATTTTAAAAGGCACGCAGGTGCCTTTATCTAATCTTATGAGTAAAATAGTTCTTGATCTTTTAGGAATAGCACATGAAGATTTTAAATAACACTAAAAATGTTTGTTTTTAGGGATAACAACAAACCAATAAACGTCTTGACAGGAATTGATTATTGGCTGGATAACTTAATATGCAACGTGCCAGAGCTTGTGATGTGCTTTCACGTGAATGGAATTGTTCAGGTGAGCCTGCCTATCTGCATTACACCTGCTTTATCCATTCTTTAGTTTCCGAAATCTCTCCAGTTGTAGCAGATCTCCTTCTGATCTTGTCTATTCTGACCAAAAGATTACAAGAATTGTTTATTTTAGAATGTGAAGCAGATTCACAACTTGCATCAATCTCCCCCAAAATAYTGGGATATCTTTTTCTCCCTTTCAGGATACCTGCTTCTACTGATGGGGATATGCGATTGAGACAAAATTAAAAATATACATGTACTAGCAAAAATGTTTTCTTAAACCTTAAGATCAATACTATTTACTTTCTGAGATAAGGATGGTTGTTTGTGTGCTTTTCTTGTTYGTTTCTCTTGTTTGCGGAGGGGAGAAGGATTTTTCTTTTATTCCTACTATTTACTTTATCTAAAGTTGTTATCCCAGTGAGTCCCTTTTAAAACTTCTCAGTAATGTGATTAAGATGCACYTGCTTTCAAAATAATTAAACCATAAAAACTAACTCCACCTGTTCTGCTGAAGTGGTGTTATTACTGTAGACTTTTTCTCCTATGCCACAGAAGCTGCTTGTCTTTGTGTCTGGTGGAAGCGGGGAACTCGGGAAGTGGGAAAGACAAATCAATAAAGCAACACTTCTAAATTTGGGTTTAAAATGTTTCCCACAGAAATATGAAATGATCAAGACTGAGGATATTCCCAATTTGGAAAACTCAAATTTCTCTACCAAAGTGATAAAAGATATTGCTCAAAATATCTTATCTTTTCTGAAATCCAATTGTACCAAGGAAGGACATACTTATTGGTTATTTAAGGGTAAGTAAATCTAGATCAGTTAAACAAACAAACAAAAAATTCCGCATAAGATCTATGTTAATGTCATGCTGATTAATTAAAGGTTTTACCTTTCAGCAAGTGGGAGTGATATAGTAAAACTGTATGACTTAACCACTCTTTGTGAAGAAACAGAAGACAAATACCAAAACCCTTTTACAATGCCTGTGGCAATTCTTCTCTACAAGTGAGTTTTCATCACTTTTGTTGTAACGCTTGCTTCTTGGGTGCAGTTGCCAACTTTGCAAGTCCAGAATTCGCAGTTGCAAATTTGCAAGTGCAAAAATTTAGTTATGAAGTGAAAATACATTCTTTTACGCACAGGACTGGTAAACCTCAATCTCACTGAATCAGAGATTCACTTTTCACTGCTCTTCACTGTTTTTCCATGTAAACTATGCTTTTATTGCTCAAGGCTTGTAGACCTTTTTAGAAGTTGAGGAAGGCTTTTTTGTGGCAAACTGGCTTAAAGCTTCTTGCTTTTTTTTTTTCCCCTTCTCTTCTCTCTCTCTCTCTCTCCTTCTAATCTGAAGAAATTACACAGGAATTTTGTTCAACTTTCTTTTAGAGTTGCTTGCAATATGATGCTGAAGAAAAACCAGAATAAGAAGCACTATGGCACTATCAGAACCTTGCTCCTCAATTGTCTGAAGTTGCTGGACAACGGCAGACATCCTCAGGTAAGAGTTGTATTTTCCTGTRGCTTTATGTAAATATAATGAGCATGGTCTCATCATCTCTGGTAATGTTCTGTGCAGTACTCTCTCTCCTAGCACAGCTCTCCTTGCGCAATGTTAAATATCAAAGTAACGTATTTTTAGGAGTATTAGATTTAATTTTTGTTGTTGTCTTTATCTGTAGTAACAAACGTGCTCTCTAGGTCCTGAGAAYTTATATTTTTTCTTTTTTTAGCAGTAGCCTGCACTGACTCTGTGTTGCACAAGTCATCTGCTCTAGGAAGAATTTTTGTCATTAGATATGTGCCTAACTGCCGCCACTAGCTTCTCTTTTAGTAACAGAAGATAGCAGGGTGTGTCTTGCTCTCTTCTGGATCTTGACTGTTAAGTCTATTTGCAGTCTGTAAAGTCATCTTAAATAGAGAAATCTGTGCTCAGAATAGTATAAGAAAATACCACTGCATTTAACCTAAAAAAGTAAACTGGCCTAGTGCAGCAGATGTGAAAGCTGATAGGTGGTACCTGCTTTATTCAGGCTRTGGTAGAACAACATGGCACCTTAACTAAGCATTTTAATTTTTTATAGCCACATATGCCATCACTATGAAAAGGGCTTCAGTTTCTAGCTGTGATACAAACTCTGTCTTTCTTGAGCTACCGATATAAAGAATGCAAAAATTGGAAGAAAGGATTGTGAGCACAAGTGGCTGCTTTTGTTTTTTGATGGCCAACTTCTTGCAGGTTTTAGAACTCTTGCTATGTTTTAGAAGTTAATCTAAATTATTTAAAATGTTAAATAATTTAAATTATTTATCTAAATTATTTAAAATGTTCAGGAAGTCAAATGCAGAACTTAATATCCCAAAAATGTAATCATCTCTCTTGGGACTCATGTCCTTTACTTGATTCTCAGTGGTAGTGAAAAGTACAGGCTCAAATCAAGAGATCTCACTGTGAAAGTAACTTGTGCTAGTTCTAGAAATTATGTCCCATTGTAACTGCTTTGTGTGTGTATTGAGCAATAATGAAAGTCTTTTTTGGCAGTCAGATCCTGCTTGAAGTGCTGAAATCCAAAACTTCAAGCCTGAAAGCTATTACTTAGCGCCTACCTAATCCTTGAGGAACAAAGGATTAGGAATTTAAGGTGGAGCTGAGTCACCTAAAGTTAAATGGTGCATCCCAGTTGGAGACTGGGTGCCTAAGAGCAGGTCACTCCGTGAGTTCTTGTTGCCTTTTTTCTAGTCCAGGTTTCCCTTGGCGAATCCGATGCATCCCTTGGTTTCAAAAGTCCTCTTGGGATAGGAAGGATATATGCACCTATGTGCCCTTACATGCAAAATAAGAGGTCAAAGACCCYGATGGGTCATCTGCATGTCCAGATAACTCTACAAGATCCAAAGAGGCAGGTTRTGCTCTAGATTTAGAGGTGTTTGGGCTTTTGTTTGCATCTGAGCTGGGAGGGTTAAAAAGGATGTGAACGGGTCTAACTGTAGGGAATGTGTGTGCACAAATCGTTAACAATCTGCAGTATTTTAAAATTATTTCTTAAAACTTTTGCTCAAGTCCATATTCTTAACAGAAATCAGTGTGTGCCTATAGGTATGTGTTTGTCCTGTTTGCTTCCTATCCTAAGAAAATAAATATGTTGTCCCTCAGAAGAAAAAAAAATCTTTTTTTTTCTATTTTTAAAGATTATCGCTTCAGCGAACTACATGTTATCAGAGCTTTTTCAGTTAGATGAACCTAAAAAAGAAGATGGGGCAGACTTCCCTATAAATGTTAATTCTGATGAGAGTTACAGTGAAGAAGAGGAAGAAATGCCGGATAGTGATGAAAATGGCTCTTATAGTAACAGCTCAGACCCTCCAGATGACAATAAAGCAGTGGCGATAATCAAATCAGTAGGGGAGCTGTCAGTACCAGAGAAATACAAGTCTGTTCATCGAATACGAGTAAGTGAAGGGGTGGATTTGGAGGGGCTGTGAGGGATTGTTTTTCAAGTGTTCGATTAAGTACTAAGGCTTTTTATCAGAATTTAGTTTTGTGTTGTTCTGTTTCAGTGTTTTGTATGTGTGTWTCAGGTTAATTAAAGCATATGAAGATCAGGGAATGTGAGCACTTAATAAATTTTCAGCGCTTTGAATTTTACAGTATAGGAGACTTAAACTAATATTGGTTTTCTGCCTTACTCTCTTGCACTTGTGGTTTTTATGGCAGGACTCGGTATCGCTCTTTACAAAAACATCATTCCTGTAGCAGCAATGGAGAAAGGATTGACCATGGCCACGTTGAATGGCAGCAGATGATGAAAAGACTGTGGGAACACAGGGGTTTTCGATTGTTTTTATTATTACTATTTTATTTGATACTGTTTTATATGATAATATTGCTTAAGGAAACAACTAATTTGGTTTGGGACATCTTTCAAATTTGTAGACTTGGTCTATGGCTTCCCTCCCAAATACAGAGGTCTGCATTGGTCTGCAATAGTCTGCATTGCAGACCATCTGTGGATACTTTTGCAGTTATTGTTAGGAGTGGATGCTGCTGTCACTTTTGCTTTGTATTTTGATTTACCATAAATGACTAAGAATAATTGTTTAAGTGTTGAACATTGATGGGAAATAAATGAATCCCTTACTGAGATCAGGGAAAGAAACACCATGGATCCTCTCGGTGTAGAGTTCACATCAACTTCAAAGTTATGTTTGTTTCTTACAGGTGTCAGCATTGAAATTCTGTATTTTGATTTTTTTTTTTTTTTTTCTTCTCTTCCTCTCAGCCTAGTTGTGCATTTCCTGTCTGCCATGGCACTGAGGAACGCTGTAGGCTCGTGCTGAGTTATGTCCTGGAGGTAAGTCTCAATTTTCTAATGTCTAACATTCCCCTTGCTTAAAGTACACAGCTTTTGGGTTGTTCTGTGATTTGCTGAATAGTGGTTTCAAGGTGAATTCATGTCGTTTGTTGTTCTGCAGGGCTTGAAATCTGTTGACAGCAGCATTAAAAAAGAAGGTGACCTTCCTGCAGCTGACCCCAGCACTCCGATCCCTTTGAAATATGAAGATGAATCCAACAGTGGTGGTCCTGAATGTCTGGAAAAACAGATGGCCTTATTTTTAGACAAAAGTAAGTTGTATTGTTGTGCAAATAAGACCTTCTCAGTTCTGCAGCAAACTCCTCTTGCTTTGTTTTGATTATCAGTTTACACTGGTTATTGAAAAAGCAAAAATCATAGAGCAAATGAGCAGAACRGGAGGACAGGCTGTGCCTTTTGAAATATGAGAAGAAATGCACAGGATCTTTGATATGCAAAGTACTCCAACTTCTATTGGTAAATATTGAATGTTGCTGCATCTTATCTAGATGTGGCTTGCAAATGACTTACGTAATGATTTAATATTTGRGGTGTTGAAAGACTTGTTCTGTGGCTCCGTGAACTTGTAGGGTGTGTGGGGGGGTTGTTTTGTCTTTACCCAGTCTTCATTCTTGTCACTTGAAACTTCTGAAAGATCTTCTGATAGTCTCTTCCTAAACGAACAGAAACAGAGGTCCTGAAAGACACAGAGCTCTCTCTAGGGTGAGAAGCCTTAGAGGCATAATCAAGAGAAGAAAGAAAAAAAAAAAGTATTTCTAGAATTCCTTATTTTTCCCTGTCATCCCCTTCTTAAAATCACGAACTAATGAACAAATTTGACTTTGAGTTGAAGTATTGATAGGTTTCTTTTCCAGTTTTATGGCTGTCACTTGAGGGCCAGTGACCTGGAGATGTGAAGCTGTTTTTTTCCAGTCTTTGACTATAGGATGTAACAACACCCCTGTCAGAAGCTGCTGTGGTTCTGTGCAGTGCTGTTAATGCAGCCTGTGTGTTTGATTTGTGCTGAGATCTCCCGGGAGCCCTCACTGAGGTCAGCCCAACGAGAGCAGTTGCTGAGGTCAGCTCTGCTGGAGCCAGGCTCTGCCTCCTGCCCTGTCAGCTTGGAAGCGATGACACATTCCAGCTGCTCGCCAGCTGGCAAGTGGCATGTGCACTTATTACCCCTTCCTATTTAGAAACAAAATTTTTCTGAGGAGTGTGGGCGATGAAGTGGTTTTTGTGACATCTGTGCAATGTTTGCTGGGTTTCTAGTTCCGTACTGAAGTTTTTCCCTGAAGCAGCCATATACTGCTGCTTTGGGTCACAAAGATTGGATTCAGCATAGTGAGAAAAATAAAGATAAGGGRGAAACTTCTGCTTTTCTAGAAGATGTTTTATGTAAATTGTGTAGTTTCAGTAGGGGAAGTAAAAGAAGTGTTTTGGTATATAGAAAAGCTGCTATTAATTGCTGAATTTCTAATATAAAGCAATTTTTCTTTTTTTGGACTTTGGTATCAGGATTTCTAAGTGCAAAGTCAGAGTCTGCTCTTCCTGAATCTATAACCACTCCATCATCAAAGAAGCAACCTTCATCTAATGCTGCAGATAACTTACAATCAGTGTGAGAAAGAACAGACAAACTAAAGGTCTCCCTTTAGGAGGGGCTTGGTTATCTGGTTTCTTGTGTATTGGAGATGGTCTCAGGCCGAGCTTGCTTCCACTTATGGGCTGTGTTGGTGCAAAAATAGAGAGCAGATTCCATGGATTTGGTTGAAAGCAAAACTGACTCTGTTAGTGGCTCGATCTTGTTTCTTCTACTGCCACTTAGCAGCAAAGTCTTGGCCATGGCAGCAGTGTTTCGAGGGCACTCGGAACATGAGAGGTATTGATGTTGGCTGTGCTTGCTTTGCTCAGACATCCTGCTACGAGGTGAAGTGTCGGGGGGAGTTCCAAGGATTCATTGCAGGTGAAAAATGCAGCAGCAGCCGGGCTGGCAACTGGGGCTCATGCAGGGCTGTCCTAGTGCCTGTCCTCCAGGGAGGTGGGACCAGACCTCTGACACGGGACATGGAATGGGGGGTTACTAAGGGGCTTCTCTCCGTCTTGCAGTGGGCTCCTTTCCGAAGGGCCAGCACTGCAGTCTCTCGGGAATGATTCCTGGATCCTGGCAGTATAAAATGAAGCTTCAGCTCATTCTGAAGTCGTCTAAGGCCTATTACGTTCTTTCCGATGCTGCTCTGAGCCTGCAGAAATATGGGAGAGCTCTGCGATACATCAAGCTCGCTTTGCAGTGCCACGGTGAGTTACCAGAACACGTTTCTGCTCTGTGCAGTTACTTGCATATCCCTTTTGCAATGTCAAATAYTTCTTTTATGGACGATTTATCCTAGTGGCTTGCAGTGACAAGTCTGACAAGCCCGTATTTAGTTACACTAAACATCTAGCTGTTCTTCCAGGAGGAAAGTCCCTAGGAAGACTTAGTCTCTAGGGGTCTTTGTCTCCAGCTGGTGCAGAGGGATTTGGGGTTTGATGGGCAGAATGAATGATTTAGCGGGCAGTTTGGGCACGTCAGAGCACTAAAGCTGGGGGGCRTTTGTCCCAGTGTCGAGCCATCTGTTTTTCTGTTAATCTCTGCTCTTGGCACTGCCCCTGCAAACGGAGGGTRTTCTCGCCTGCTGGTTCCCATTTCATCCTAATGTGTCCTTTCTGAAACACTAAATTTGTTCATCAGTATAATTGGATGCTCCTGTGAAATGAGAAGCATCTCCAAGTATTACTGGATACTGTTTAAAGCAGTGAAAGCAGGATGTTTCTGTTATTGTTATAAGAGACTAAGTAACAAGAAAATYCCATTAATTTAGTATTGTAATGGTGCAGTTTTGCTTTCACAAAGCATTTTGTAGCTTTCAGTCCTCTAAAGACTTGAGAATTGAGTTGAACTTGTAGCTTTTAGGAATTTCTCTTTCCAGGACGTATCTGAGTTYGGTAGATCTGTGTAAATCCAGTTGGTTTCAGTGCTTTTAGAATCAACTCTGAGATCCAGATGCAGCCTGTTTGGTTTCTGGTATATCAGCTTTACTGCCTACAATAAAAAACAAACAAAAAATCACTTGCTCTATACAACTAAGAGTTTCGAAAGAGTATTTTGTTTAAGTTTCCGAGGAAAATGTGTCTGCCTTCATTCAGAGAGTAAGTGTGGCAAGCTTGAAATCTTTTTCTCTTCCCTCCCTCACCCCTGGGATGTTTTGTTTCTGGTAGATACCTACTGCTGCCTCTGTGCCAGCATGCTCCCCGAAGCGTTGGTGTTTCTTTGTCAGTGTTTAACCCTCTGTGGAGATGCCCAACTAATGCTTGCCCAAAATGCAAGTAACAGAGCGGCGTATCTYGAAGAATTTAACTACCAGACGAAAGAAGATCAGGAAATACTGCACAGTCTCCACAGAGAATCCAGCTGCCAAGGTACGATGCTCATGTAAGAGCGGACAGTCCTCATTCAGTTGGAATGGGCGTAAGTAACCTCACTGTTTCCTTAAAAATAGGTGGCAGTATCAGTTATGGAGCTTGTTGTGCTTCATTTCTATTTCTCTTAGAGAAAGCTTATAGTACCTAGAAGAAGATCTTCAAAATACAACCTCAGGCAAATCATACATTGTAAATAACTGAAAATAATCATTGAAGTAATGGATAAATTCTTTCTGACAAGAAGAATTGGAGGAAACTTTGGATGTAGTTCATCTTACTGGACATTTTCCTCCAGACTATTACAGACTGCTCTTTTGGAAATGCTTTCCAATTTGAGGTTTGTGTTTTATTTTCTAGTGTTTGCATGGGCCACAGACTTGTCTACAGACTTGGAGTGCCAACTTTCAGTCAGCTGTAAATGTTATGAGGCAGCCTACGAAATTTTACTTTTCAGTAATTTGAAAAATCAAAATCCAGAGCAGCACATACAGGTACTAAAGAGGATGGGCAATATCAGGAATGAAATTGGAGTGTTCTACATGAACCAGGCTGCTGCAGTGCAGACGGAGAGAGTGGGCAAGTATTCTTTATTGACTTTTATATTTATTAAGAATTTGGCTGTGCTGTTTCACTGAAGTACAATAATGATTATAGTTACTAATATTGCATGGGACCTCGGCCTTTCGGATTCGGGGACACAGAGGGAACATTTAAAGAAGAAGTATCTGTGTTGATATTAGATTAGGATCTTCTGTAGAGAGTTATGTGAAAAATAACATAATAGAAATGCTTGCTYAGTATCTTTTAAGAATTTTGAATGAAATAAAGCTTGTGTTTTGCTCCTAGTGAGTAAAAACGTATCAACAGCAGAGCAGCAACTTTGGAAGAAGAGCTTCTCTTGCTTTGAAAAGGGAATTCAGAATTTTGAGTCAATTGAGGATGCAACCAAYGCAGCTCTCCTGCTGTGCAACACAGGAAGACTAATGCGAATCTGTGCTCAAGCCCACTGCGCAGCTGAAGGCGACTTCAAACGAGAGTTTTCCCCAGAAGAGGCCCTTTATTATAATAAGGTAACTTTTTTTAGCTAGGATCTATACCCTAGTATGCCTTTTATTGTATAATTTCTGTAGATATCCTCAGGGGCTTCAAATAATGATGTTCTTGCAGCAGAGATGTTTGTAAATTATCTAAATAGCAACTACAAAATTATAGTGGGTTCCAAAAGTTTCTGTTAGTTAAGATGTGGAGGAAAATAGCAGTCTACTGGAAATCTTACTTTTAAGAGTTAAGAGCAAATTAGTACTGTGGACTTTWATCCCAAAATAACAGATGGTCCCCAAAACATTCTTAGAATAAAAAGCAAATATATCTCTGGTAAGTCACTTGGATATTGCACGGGAAAACCAGGTGGTCAAAGGTGCGTTTTCAGAGTAATTTCACTTTGTTTTAAAGRTAAGTCATAGTAACTTGTACTGTCTTTCTTTTCCATTACCCTAATCCTAACTAAATAAGCTTGAGGCTTAGTTGAAAAAGTAGCAGTTTAGCTTTTAAAATATAAATACTTCATTCTAAARTGGCAACTTATTATAGTGTAGTGTTGATCTCTGCACTTAGACGTGTTAATTGTTATTGAGATTACTGAAAAAAGCACCACACAGGTGTTTTCCTCTCTCTCTTCTCCCACTCTATGTCTGTCTGAACTAAAATCAGGTAAGTTAATAAAGAAAACCTGTTTAAAATACCATTTTACTGTTTGGATAAGGACTTTAAAGCTTTCAGCAACTTTTAATGGTCCGTAATGGTTTAACGTCTTGGAAAGAAGAGAGCAAAAAATTGTGGGCCTGGAAAATGAATTAATAACAACAGAATTTAAAGTCGATTCGTTCTTAATACAACAGCAGCATTTCTGGTATTTTCTCCACTTGTCCACTAACTGCCTACAACTGCTTTATGTTTTAACTTGGCCAATTGAACTTTGCAAATACATATCACAAGCCCTGAGGTAGACAGTGGTAGAAATTTGGCCTCATTCTTTAACACAGTGAGAGTGAAGGAGTGCTTAAATAAAGCCCTGAAGCAGGAGGAGGAAGAAAATAAAAAGGACAGAGAGAAACTATCTGAAATACTTTTTGTCAGTCGCTGCTTGTAGCTATTTGTGGTTTCACAAATGCATCTTTTTTTTTTTGTGGTTTCTAAGATTAAGAAGATTCAGTTGYTGCTGTTTCAGCTTCATTCCCTTCCTCTGAGTGCTGTGATTTCTGSTTCTCCTCATATTGCCAGCTGGTAAATGTGGGAGATAAAAGTGCCAGGCTATGATTTCCAGTGTGAATGGATATAAGGAAAATACTGATGTTATGCTATAGGRGTTGAATTTACCCTTGAGAAAAACTAAAGGGGAATGGATTTCTAGTGGATATAAATATGCAGTAACTATATTGTTTTATAATCTATAGGCCATTGACTACTATCTGAAGGCATTAAGATCTCTAGCTAAGAGAGAGAGGCATCCAGCTGTTTGGGATTCCGTAAACTGGGAGCTTTCTACGACCTATTTCACGATGGCAACTCTTCAGCAGGATTACGCTCCATTATCTAGAAAGGCTCAGGAACAGGTAAGAGGTTTTGTGACAACAACTGACAAAATAAGCKATTGTCTTCATTAAAAATGAATGGTAAGCAAAATTGATGGTTTGTGATATTGGGATACCTTGTAAAGCTTTAGCGGATAAAGACTACTTGGAAGTAGTTCTTGCCAACTTGTTTAGTCATGAATGTGTGTGTATTTCTTAATGAAAAGATGGTTCCACAAATAAAGATGAAGCCCTTACCCTTTCACTTGGTGAATGTTCTTGTTTCAAAGTGGTGACACTGTCCTTTTTCTTCCCTTATAGATAGAAAAGGAGGTTAGTGAAGCCATGATGAAGTCCTTGAAATACTGTGATGTGGACACGGTGTCTCCCAGGCAGCCTCTGTGCCAGTATCGGGCTGCGACCATCCACCACAGGCTTGCTTCCATGTACCACAGCTGCCTGAGGAACCAGGTACTGGCCCCAACAGTTTTGTTCTTTCTCTGATGTGGGACAACTTMTATTCATTTTTTCTATATAGCTGGGATAGAGCTGGGATATGCTTATTTAAATTTTTARCTTTAAAAATTGCAATTTATCTGCAAATTATTAGAAAGTATATGCTTACTTTGGAGAGCAGAGTGTCTTTGTAAAGCATATTAAGGTTTATGGTTCCATGTCTTCTAGGTACTTCTATSTTCCCATAGTGGAAATGGTTGATGACAAGTACTTAAAATACTTAAATTTCTTTGGCTTGCATGCTACGCTTTTCAGACTTGTACGTTTTCTAGCAGGAGGCTGTTTGCATATGATTTAATAAATCTTAGAAAACAGAATGCAACTGTATGATGACTTTTTATGGTAGTTCTCTTTGATTAGCTTAATTGCACTCGTCGTGAATTTGTTAGCACTAGCTGTGGAAAATACRGTAACTTTGGCAATCTGGTGATCTGTGCCAGCATTTAGATAAACCGTTTCCATATGAGCTGGGGAGTGATTGTTGGTATCTGTAAGCAGGTTTTCTTTAATGCTTCTACCTATGAATTATCTGGATACTTATGTACCTTAGGTTGGCGATGAACATCTGCGGAAGCAGCATCGTGTCCTTGCTGAGCTCCATTACAGTAAAGCAGTAAGACTCTTCCAGCTCTTAAAGGATGCGCCCTGTGAGTTCCTGCGTGTGCAGCTGGAAAGAGTGGCGTTTGCCGAATTCCAGATGGCGAGTGAGTCCAGCTCTGTAACTGTTGTCTAAAATACCTTTAAGCAMGTTATTCTGGTTTTAGATAGTCCCGTTCATGAAGGCAGGAATCGCCTCTCAAAAACACCTTTCTCTTGAAATCAAGACGACTGTATTTCGTCTTGCAGGTTTTCAATGTGCACCCTGGAATGCAAGCTTTTTTCTTTTTTCCTTCTTTTAGGTCAGAGCAGCAATGCTGGGAAATTAAAGACTTTGTTTGGAGCTTTGGATATAGTGGTGAAAACCAAGTGTGCATTTCAGCTCATCAGAAAAGAGCTTGTAGCAGAGTGTGAACAGGTAAACAAAAGCTAAGGGAGCGAATAGGCGGGTCATTTACCTTGTGCATTCCCGTAAAACTTGGAGGTTGCCTGGTTATTTTTTAGTAAATTCAGTTGCTTCAACAGTATGAATGGGGTTTCAACCTATTACAGTAAATGGAACTGGATTTAATATTTTTTGATGTGTTGGATGCAAAGCTTTTTCTTTTTTCTTTATTTCATGCAACCTTAGAAAGTGCCTTGCATTTTGTTACTACTGTAGCTGATTCTTTAAATGTTTGAGCTTCTGAATTGCCCTGCGCTACAGAGATTGACTGTAACATGTTTAATTATGGAGATATCGACTCTCTTTTTGAGCAGTTTGGATTACACRGAATTGTATCCCTTAAAAGTCCTTTTAAAGAACTGAAGGACACATACACAACATAAATAAGAATTCTCTGTGTGTAGTACATCTAATACTAAAGCATTACAGCRTGGAAGGTTGTCTGTAGCCAGTGCTAACAGATGCTTGAAGCATAAATAAAAAATTACCCGCTCTACTTGCTGATGCACGCTCATCCTTTSTCTGCTCAAGTGCTTGTTTTCCTGACTAAAACCTACTGTGACAGTGGGCAGAGCAGCTGGCATCGCCTCTGGACAGCGTGGGGTATGATGCTAATGACTGAAGCCGCTTAACGAGGGCATCGTAGCAGTGGTGATACTGGGAGTGCTCTCCTAAAGCTCCCCAGCAAGTTGCTCAGTAAATGTGGYAGTGCAGCTGAGCTGAAACTCCTTCTGATGAGGGAGCCGAGTGAAATGATTTTCTTTTCTTGCAGCTAAACAAGGATAAAAATAATGCTGAGAATACGACATCTAATGATTCCTCTGCTGGCCTTAACAAGGAAGAGGTGTTGAAGCTGCTTAGCATCTTTGAGTCCAGGATGTCATTCCTTCTCCTGCAATCTGTTAAATTGTTAACTTCAACCAAAAAGAAAATTGGGTAGGTTGAACCTATGTATGCGTTGGAAAACAGCATTGTCTAGATGCAGTTCTCGCACCTGAATTGGCAACTATGTACTGGGGCACATTGCGTGAAAGGCGATCTTCACTTCTGCTTTTTARTGGCTTTGACTCTTCTCTACTTGGGAAGAATAGAGTTCTGCCTTGATCGTGCAAAGTGTCAATGTTTTATGCGTGGGTTTTGTGAGATATTGAGGGAATGGCCCAAGAGGAACGTTTGTGGTGTGTAACTGGGCAGCTTTTTTGCCTGTTCTTTTCTGATCTTTCCTCAGGAAAGAGAGGAGACAAAAATTAGACCTAGCATACAACTCATCTTCTGATAGATGATAATAAAACATACCAGTGTATTTTAGCATGCCAAGCACTGCAGAATCACTGTAGGAACATCCCTAATGCCAAGGAGAGAGGAGGATGCACATGGGGGAAATATTCCTGGGTATGAAAGAATTTTCTGATGCCTAAGGGAGCCCCATGAGGGAATCCTGTGTGGTGCTGCTGGGGGCTCAGAGCAGCAGTCGGCYCCTGAGGGCTGTCATTAGTCTGGGTGACCTTAGTCCTTGCCCAGGGTTGTTGCTGGCAGGTGGGTGTGAGCGCRTTGCGTGGGGTCCAGGCAGAGCCTTTCTTGGTCACAGTTGTGTGGGACAGCAGAGGCTGCAGCAGCGTGTTACTGCGATGGCCTCTGCTACCTCACGTGACATTAATGACACTAACATAGCATGAGTTCTCGTGTGGAGCATTCTAGGGGTTCTTTTGCTGCTGGAAGTTGTGTTAAACACCTTGCAGAGTGAAGCGCTGCTCCTGTTAGGGCTGTTTTGCCAAAGGTTAATAGTGCCACGAGTTCATGGTTCAGCAGAGTGAGTGCTGCCTGGTGGGAAACGGAGAAACAGGAGAGCAGATGGGAGCTTGGGTGCGTTTTAGCAGGGGCTCAGGTGCCTTGTTGGCTTAAATCCGTTCTAAAGAAAAGCTTCCACAAGGTGGCAATCTCAATGTGTGAAATGCAGAGGGCTGAAGAAGATAATTMATTTCTAATCAAGTAGCTGCCCCAGGTAACTGAATAGCCCTAGCAACAGTTTCAGTTTTACTGTCTCGTAACCTGGGAATGAGACATAATAGAACAAATCTTTGTGGCTTTGTGTGTATCACTTTTTCTAGATGCACGTTCCCATCATAGTGTCTCTCTTGAATGTGGTTTTGTAATGAAAATTTCATACGCAGGGAATACATTTCAGTGTTAACGCAAATATTAGTAAGCAGGAATAACAAGGGTAGTTTGAGGCTAGGCTTAAATCTGTTTTTTTTTTTTTTCCCAATATCCTCCTGCATGGGTCTCCTTTACACTTCCTCTGTTCTGCTTTGTGGTAAATCATCTCTGCCTATGGTTTTAATAAGAGGCAGGCTGGAAAGGGAGGAAAAGAACTTGCAAACCCTGTTTGAGTCTGGATTCACTTTGGCAGAGAACAGAGCACGTGAAGTGAATGGGCAGTGGTGAAACCTGCGTATTAGCAACAAAACAGGGTGACATCAGTTTTACCATCTGAAAGCTAAAGGCGTAAAGTGTAACTGAATTTGGCTACGTAAATTAGAGGCAAGAGGTAATTGAAAGTAGTGCTTAGTTACGGGGGTTCTGGTAATTTATCCTGGAAATACTTTGCATTTCACTGGCCAGTTCTGTCTAATGAACAAACCTGCGCCTGATTCTGCCAAGTGGTTTCGAGGGCAGAACTACGAGCAGGCAATTGCACGTGAGCAATAAAACCTTGTGAATTTCCCTCTGGCATCTCCTGGATATTCAGGTCTCTGTTAGCATTAGCCACGATCGAGACAGACAATAACTTGGCAACAAGTCTCTACACAAAAATGYAGAGCTTTTCTTGGAGATATCAATCTGGGATGTGGTTTGGGATTAGGAGTTAATGATGTGGCCAGATTGGAGCTGAGAAGCTGGAACTCATCCCTCCTGCAGCATCAATGGAAAGTGGCTGCAGTGCCGTAGAATGATAGGAAACGGGAATTAAGGAAGTAACAGAAATCCAAGCGCCGCCCATCTTGTTTCAAGGAAATAGGGATTAATGCTGTTGTAAATGATAGYTTGCAGAATAAAATAGGATGATGCGTTGAATAGCTGTGTGCTGTCCCCCTTGCTCGTAGGGTCATCCACGAGGAGGAGGAGGTTCTGCGCACCAACAAGCGCGTCTACTCGCTGCTGCTGCGCGCGCCGGCGGCGCGGAGCGCCTCGCTGCTGCAGCGCGTGGAGCTGCTGCTGGGCCTGCTGGAGCAGCTGGCGGGCGCCAGCGCCGCCGCGCCCTGAGCACGCCCCGAGCGCGCCCCGCGCCCCGAGCGCGCCCCGCGCCGCTCTCGGCTTCCCCACGTGCTGCTCGGACTGGCTGCAGGTGGGGAGAGCTTCGCCTGCGTGGTCGCCTTCTCCGTGTGGGAAGAACAGGAATCGCTTCTGTTTCTGGGATAATTCTGCAATAGTTTGGTTACTTGCATTTCTTTGGTTGAAATGCTGACCTGGGGTTCTGGATGTAAACTTGTTTTTTTCGTATGTTGGAAAAATTCACAATTTTCCTCTTTAATGGTAATGGGCTTTTTTGCAGTGATACAAATGTAATCTCACAGTTGCTCTGGTTTGATACTTAAGCTTTGCTTACAAAGTATATTTCATTTACTGGAACACTTTAACCAGTGCTGGGAACTGAAGATGTACAAAAAAATTCCTCTTAATTCCCATATTCCTTGAATATGTGGACAAGCTTCTTCTCCAGTTACTGTCCTGCACAGAAGGAGGTGCCTTTCCAGCTTAGGGCAAGACTCTTGCAAATATTACCCGTCCCTGGGCTTTAATTTACACCAGAAAGTGAATGGCTTTGGCCGTGTTTGGAGTTGATCAAGAATAGTATTTTTCAGATTTGAAACTGTGAATAAATGAGAGCATATTTTTAAATAAAAATTTATTTATTAAATATAAGTCTGGGAGTTAGTCTGTGTTGTTTTTTATTGGCTGTGGCCTTTATGCTTTCATCAGAGAAGCAAACTGCTCAGGAGCATGAAAACGTTTTTAACTTTTATAAATGAAAACYTTAAACAAAAGGTTTTAAAAGAAAACCTTATCTATCTTAGAGCTAGTCCCTGCTGAGAGTGAGCTGAGCGGGCGGGAGGAGGCTGTGGTGCCGCAGGGGGCGATGCTCTTTCTCCGGACGCCCCTCGGTGGCGCGGGGAGCCCCGGGGCTGCTCTCGAGGGGCTGCCCTCGCGTCCCCTCCACCTTCCGCCGCTGTCCCCAGCGCTCGCTCTCGCAGAGCTTCTCCCCTCCTGCAGAGCCTGCAGGGGACACGAGGGCCGCTCCAGGTCCTCAGGCAGTTGTGGATTATTTGGGACGGCCCCTCCTGCGTATCCGGGGCTGTTGGGAGCTGCTCGGGGAGCCCAGCCGTCCTCACAAGGCAAGTGGCAGAGGCCACTGCTGCTTCCCCTTCCCTCAGGGTACAGCTGCAGCCTCCTGCCTTTAATGCCCAGCTGTCCTAGTACCTCTTCTTACAGTATTTTTCTTTAATGATTTAAAAAAAAAATGATTAAAAACCATCAGGAGTGTTCCCTGGGAGGCGTCTGGGGTGGGCGCTGGAGCCTTGGAGGCTCGGGCCGCTCCGTTGAGCTCCAGAGGCCGCGCTGCTCCGGCCCCTGAATCCGCACACACAGCCGCAGGTGCCGCCGTAGCCCCATCCCTCCCTTCACGTGACCTCTTGTTCCAGGCACGAAGCTTCTCCACTAATTGGAAATTCAGGTTGTGTACTTGGAATTAAGAACAGCAAAGAGGGAATTTTTATTCTAGGAATCTCAGCACTTTACTAACACCATGAATGACTTTGGTAAGGATTATAATGGAGTATATTATGATTTGAATCTTCTATGAACTCCTTAGCATTATATGAAGGTAGCAKTATTGCTAAATTAGATTAAGTAATCTCCTTTCATAGATAACCAATTAAACAAACTACATCTAAAACAAACAATTCTACCACCACTATTAACAAGGACAAGCCAGTTTATTTCTCCATTAATAAATCCTCTTTTTACAGGAATAGAAACCAAATCTAAGTGTTAGGATGCTGCACTCTAAGCGTCTATAGTGGCAATAACTGGTCTGCAAGCTGAGCACTGCAAGAATTGTCCTATTCCACTGAGGATGTACAGTCACCACTACAATATAAGTAATATTTGAAAAACATAACAATTGAACAAGTATGTTTGTGATCAGAAATAGTTTATTGTAAATAAGTGTTCTGTTCTTTCACATAAACCAGAAGCTCTGCATGCTTAAGGGGCTGCAGAGGGAAGAGAAAATCTCCTCGTGTGCAGGGTGCCTGAGGTGCCACTTGGGTGGCTGGACGCGTCACTGCTCTACCCGACAGGCATCAGCTCTCCCCAGAAACAGCCACGGTAGGTGAGTCTTTAGAGCAGAGCGAGGCAGCGGCTGCTCCAGCTCCAGCTGACCAGGGGCTCCTCTCGAGCAGGTTGCTGTGGGCGCTGCTGCGCGGTGCGGGTGAGCACAGGAGCGGTGGCTACGCGGGGAGGCCGCCGCGGCGCGGGCCCGGCGCCCTGCGGAGGCCGGCGGTGCACAGGAGCGGTGGCTACGCGGGGA
>NW_020455474.1:0-38337 GCF_003342845.1 Nothoprocta perdicaria | reverse complement strand
GAGCGCGGGCGCGGCGGGCGCCTCCGCCGTGCAGCTCACGTGCAGCCCGGCCGCCTGCAGCGCCTCGGCCGTCGCGGGGCCTATGGCAGCAAACTGAAGGGACGGCAGTCAGGGCGCGCACGCAGAAGATTTGCCTGCAGGTTATTAACTTGGCTACAGAGCCAGGGCTCAGGAAAGGTGACCGCTCATCTCGCCCTTCCAAAGCATTAGAACTCGTATTTCCACCAGAGAGGGGAAGGGAGAGCATTTTAAGACACCTCAGGTGGGTAACTGCCAACCCAAGCAAGACCAGCTCTGACTTYCCGTCACCAAGAGGGCACAGCAAGAGAGCTGGGCAAAACAACTGCTTAAGAAACTTGCCAGAGTAAAAGCTGCTGATTCTCTTAGCCTGCATAACCACCGCAGACCTGTCTCTGTGCCAATAAGTGTGCCAGTTTATATGCAAACTTATTTTCTTGGAAACAAAATGAATGTTTACTTTTCAGTTTTCAAGGCATTGCTTTGTCAGTCTTACCTAAAGCTTCTTAGAAATGAGCTGTTCTTGGCACATTAATTCTATTCAGACTGTTATGTGGCATTGGCGAGTGTCGCATCTCCCCCATTTTAGGGGTGCATAAAGCATCTGCAATATGATTCTCTGACCTCCCAATGTTTTCAAATGATTTTATGTACTTATTCTACAGTATCTGTATTAGTACGGTGAAGCAGGATGCAATAGAGCACTGTTCTCTTCACGCTGAACACAAAATAAAACCATTTCATTTCATTTTTTAAAAAGATCCAAATAGCCCCCTTTCTGCAAATCCAGATTCTGTGCCCGGTATTTCAGGAAAAGYCCTATTTTGATCTGATCCTTGAAATCACCACAGAGAGGTTCTCGTTCTGCAAGTTCCCTTACGAATACTCCCACAGAGCAGAACACATAGGACCAAAAAGATCTCTTGTCTCTTGAAAATACTCATCTCTCTTAATATAAAGTATGATTTATACTTGAAAAACTTACGTAGTTTGTGAGTTAATTTTAATTTAAAAAGGGATCTTAACATGCATGGAATGCTCTCTAATGCCTGAAGAATACCACTGTATTTATAAAGATCTATTTAAAGTTCTATAACAAGCAATTTTCACTTGAGTATGTAAAAATGTAAAACTTGATTATTAAATTAACCATTTTGATTGCCTCTAAATACTAATTTCATTATGGATGCAAACTACTGGAGCAGACAGTAAATAGGAAAAAATAATAAAAAAAAGCCTTTTATTACTGGTTCTCAAACCAGAATTTAAGCAGCAAGAAGCAAGAGGCAGAACAAGGGGTAACCTGGGTTTTCAGGGACATAACCCCAAAATGCCTGCCATTTCCTGCATAAACTGAAGGCTTGTAAGGGCTATAATGACCTTTTTATCCCTCTGTTGCCCAAGGTGAACAGTAATTTCACCATTTTTGAAAAAAATAACGTACCTTCACATGGTTGATAAAATCCCCAGAAAGCTTCTGAATGTGCTGGAGGCAAAACTTGACACCGGAGGGGCTGAAAAACACGATGCTTGCAGGAACTCCCTGCGTGAAAACAGGCACAGGTGAGAGCAGGTTTCTCGCAGTTCTAGGCTCTAGGTTTCTCTCAGTGGATCAGTACCCCTTCACTTGAATCTTTTCAGCTCTCTCTGTGGAAATGCAATGTTTTTCCCAAATAAGAAGCAGCTATGAAGACAACCAAAAGGGTTTCTTGGGATCTGCCAAACTCTGTGAAATGCACAAATTCGGATGTGCCTTTAATCAAATACTTCAGCACAGGAGCACACTGGCAAGCGTTTCGGAGCTGTCCTCAGTTTTCTGCTTAGCAATTAACATATACAAGTTATCTTTCTAAATCAATAGCATCACTTAAGAAGTAAAAAGCTCAGGAGAAGCTCGGAATTTTATTAGTGCTGTGCTTAAATKAGCGGCCCTAAGTACTAAAAGCAGCAAATAATAGGGGCTTGGAAAGTTCCAAAATGCCTATGTACTATTGACTAAATGTTATAGCTGGTATAGACCAAATTCTGTAAAAGCCATCCAGGAGCAGCAGGAAACCACAATATATAAGTTGACTGGCCATGTCACAGCCGTTCAGGACCTCTCGAAAAAGCAGAGCTTTGAAATCAGAATGTAGCTCAATGGGAAGTTAATGCACATATTTTATAGAGAGAAGCAGTATGTTTAGGCAGGCCACATGTCCAAGAAGTAAACATTGCTTTCTTAATAAATCCTAGGTATAACGTAGGCACCTACCAATTGGGAAATTCATTAAGCTTTAACAAATAAAAAACAACTATCAGTAGCTCCAAATCTTTACTTTATCCAGCTGAATGACATGTAATAGATGGTTTTAAAGAAGAAACATTAGTAAAGATTCTAGCAAAGACATCGTTTGTCACTGGGAACACTTAAAATGAGCTAATTACTATACTCATAAATGGGAATATCAGAGGGATATGTACAGCTGGTTTATAAGATACAGCAAATATGTCCAGTGATAATGCAGTGACACCAGWAATTTTTAATAATTAAGCTATTAAACGACTATCTCTCCTTAAATGTATTTTCTAATACGGTATGATCTAAAAAGCAGGCTTTTCAAGACTTGTTCAGCTCAAAGGACTAAACCAATCACTCCGAAACACAGATGTACTGTGAACACCAGATAAAATGAGGAAGAGAGGTGTATTTTAGACTTTGTMAGTGCCATAACAAATAGCTGAGGGACTCAATCTCTGCGTCTAAAGCTTTTGCTGAMGGATTTTCTTGGTAGCCATGAGGAAACAAAGACAGGCAAGACACCGTTGCATCAACACAGCGGTATCCAACAGACCACTGAGAGAGGAGTGTATTTTGCTATCTGTTACCACAGCTCCAAAAATCCCCCCCTTGCATGGGTGTCTCATACCTGCTGTGAGAAGTAGCTGCTCAGGGACTCTTGGAGGTGACGGTGCTGGGTGGTCTGGTACACGGTGACACTTTCCAGGGGGATACCTGGAACCAGAGCACACATTCACGGCTGAACGCAATTTCAGTGATTTCTCTTATTTCCATAAAACACTCAACATAATAATAGCGCCTGAACGAGTTATTTCAGGTGAAAAAGATTAAGAAGACAGAAAAAAAAACTTCTGTGAAAGATTCCTAGCTATTCCTAGAGCTTCAAGAATAAAGCAGCTGTAATCTGAGAACTTCACAYCATGTTGTGCAACCTGGTAAGCCTTTCAACATATAATTTTTACTATTCATTTTAGTTAACCATTTTAGATGCAGATTTTTTCACAGCAGACAATTAAAATGAGGCTCTAAGGGAAGATCAACCTTTTTCTTTCAGTGCTGTAGGAAGTACTTCTCTTTTGAGGGCTCCACAAGGGAAAAGAAGAGATGATGAATTAGGTTTCTCTCCTGTAAATACAAAAACAAAAGCCTGTAATTAATTCAAGCTTCTAATAAAGGATACACAAGATTTTAAAGATTTCAAATGTTGAGCAGAGCTGCAAATGCTGCCTGCTTCATCGTAGACCCAGCCCTAACATAACTGAAAACATTTGCAGTAAAACTGCATCTGCAGTTCAGAGGATGGAGGCTGCTTAGCATGTAAATTAAAAAATATTTCATAAATATAATAGGAACACGTTGGCTAAAACCATCTGAGAAGAGATGAACTACATTCCTATTGCCCACGCCATTCCACAAGSGAAAACAAGCCCCAGGCAGGTAACTCCTCCCTCTTCAGGACCGTGTCCTCCTCAGGGCTGTTTTTCCAACCTGGATCCCCATGGAGCACCTGCACCCCCATGAGCTGCCCCCAGCCACAAGCGACGGGGCGAGYGGCCGGGCACGAGGGCTGCAGGACTCCAGAGGGGAGCTCCAACCCTGCCGGACAAGCACGTCTTTCCATGGGGGAAAACAAACGGTTCTGCTTCCCTCCTGGCAGCATTTCCACCTGCTCTGGCCTCAGCCACTGCTCGGCTCAAAGAGGGGATTGTGGAGAAGGGTCCTCTGGGGCTTGGCTGCTCGTCACTTATGGGGACCYGCAGTCCTTAAGGAGTTTCTCATCTGCTGCAGAGCGCAGCAATTCCTAATCCCGACAGCTCTGACCTTAGGTAAAAGATGTTTTGCCTGTTGGGTCATACAATACTTTTAATTAATTACTCAGTCTAAGATTTCATGTATACTAATATTTTGTAAAGGTATTTCTTTTATAATCTTTGAGACATTAAAAGAATGCCCAAAAGCTCAATTCAGCATATAAGATATATATAACATATGCATATATGCTGCTTCAGTATACACTAAGAAAAACTCTATATAGAATTGTGAAAAATGTAACATRTATGATCTCAATTTAAGTCAAAGATTTTGGTACTTACTTGAGCAAATAAATTCAGCTAATTTTTCGGCATTTCCAGACTTTTCTCCTTGTGGAATAAGGCCAATTTCTTCCACTACAATCAAAAACAGCAAAGAAAAACTTCATTTGATTTTAATAAAAGCAATTCAGGTTTACTGTCATAGAAACATGTGAGCTAAAAAAAGGAGATCCAAATTTTTCCTAGTATGAAAATGTTTCTTTAAAGAGCAAAAMATCACAGCACTTAAAACTAATAACCTACTATAAAAGATTTGATTTTGGCTCTACACAGAAAAACAAGAGAAGACTATAATGGAAGGATTCTGGGAATAGCCAAGCTTGTCTCAGAGACTCTAAGATTCTCCTTTTAACTAGAGGAGGTAGAACAGGCCAGTGTACCACGTTTCTTAAAATCAGAAAGCCACATTATAATCCCTTTTATCCAATCTCATTTCCAACATGAGGTTTAAAAACAAATAAGAACTTTWTTTTTTTAGCTTAATTTTTTAAATTAGTTGCTATCACATTACAACAAAATTAATGAAAAAGCAACAGCCAGATCCCTAGCTGAAGTAAACACATATAGTTCTGCGTGTATAAAACTACCTATGTTGAAAATTATCCATGTATAAAACTCACTTGTATTAATTTCTTTAGCATCCTTGAAGAGCAACTAAGACTACTGAAATTACAACAAAAAGACAAATTTATCTAAGCCTTTTTTTTTTAAGGCCCCAGCTTACCTAGAGAAGCTGTAGCTTTTCCTACCACATACACTGGTTTGGTGCTCCAACTCTGTTTCAGAGATTTGGACCAGGCTGTAAAACATTTAAATTTAAGCATGTGACAACAAAATACAGATACTAAATGAGTATMTGAGCTGGTTTAAATCTGAAAATACAGATAAAAATACTAACGACTAGTACTACAGTAAATATATTAGCAAATCTAGATGTATAAATTGAATATTTGTTGCATTTTATCATTGTGTAAACAGCAATCTACAACATGTTATCAAACTTCCTGAAATTCTGAAATAGAAAGACCGAGGAATATAAATCTGCACTTACCTTCACTTTTACTATTCTCTTTTAAACATATCTTGATGGCTTCCAATGCTCTCGGGCTGGTAAAAACTAGGCCTCCATAACATTCTGGATGAGACAGCTGCTCGTCAGGAGATACAAGAGGAAAATTTACAAGTGAGTACAAAAATAAATTGGATCAATTCTTTAAAATCATTTTAAGAACAAAGATCCTTCAACAAATATCCAAGAAAGAAACAGGCAAATATGTAAATTGATTAATATCAGCAGCGAGGGTATTTATAAGATAAATACATAACAAATATTGAATTCAGAACTCAACCTGCACACATGACATTAATTCTGAAAATCTGTGGAATGTGGATAGTGAAGAGGGAGGGAAAAATACAGGAGATACTTCCAATTCATCCCCTCCATACTTCACTCTTGACACTAACATGTCTCTATCCACTCATTCAGTTACGGTAACATAATATATACAGAAACAGGAGGATTGTTTCACATAATTTTTCATCTTATTCAAGCCTGCAAGTAGGCTGAAACTATCCACTCTACATATAGTAGATTTGCACAAAATCCCAACAAGGGCTCCACGTTACTAATGTTTTAATTAAAAGGTTTGCATTTGTTTTAGGTTTACGCATATAAGAGGACCAGATGCTTGGCAACTGATCCACATAAAAGACTTGTAAATAAACACAGAAAGAGGTGCTATAAAGGGCAACAGCAATATTAAATCAAAATATGACACTGTACCTTGGCAATCCCAACTTAACCTCTGTTAGAGATATGACAACTGAAATAATATAAATCTTACCTTTTCGAATAAACTTTCAAGTGATATGAACTCAAATGACAGAACTGGAATCAATGTTGCTTCCAATCCATGTAAAGCTAATTCCTAGAGAAAKAGTTTACAGATTTGCTGAATACCTTTCAAACAATATTTTTTTTTCTTTTTAAAGTAAGGGATCCAGTCTGTACAAATACTTCTTCTCCCTAAACTAAAATTGTAAGGCATCTAATTTTACTAGTGAAACTAGTTTGGKTTTTTTTAGGTTAATACATACATAATGCTGCATAACGCTGAACAAACATTAGTAGAACTGAGGTCTTCTGTGTGTAGCTATTGAGTAGTTATAGTAGAAATCAGCACAGGRACCTAAGTGACAAATGAACTCCTAGTTCTGCAAATATTCTTGTATATCTTCTTAAGTCTTTACACCCAATATAAACTCCTTTGCAAGTAAGAAATACCCACAAGAATAAAATAAACAGCAGAAAGCACTTCAGCAACATGTRAACTGTTTCTCACATTGATTCAGCGTTAAGGTTCTCAGCAAAGTACTGATACTGAGACAGAAGTTTATTTGAATTAACACTGGTTATGTGCATGTAGATAAAATTATGATTACAAAACTTTTAATGGTTTTATTAGGAATTAACTCTCATAAAATGTCCTAAAAGTAAAATCATTCAAATATTCAAAAGAATGTCCCATAACCAAAATAATTCCTTCAATAACAGCCAATTTCCAGGCTTTTTTTTTCTTAGAAGATATAATTTCAGCTATCCACTTCTACTTCATATAATTTTTTCACTTGAGACAGGTATAATGATCTATCTTCCCGAACTGTGTAACACTATTATTTAATATTGAAATGACATAAATATTTACTTTTTTTTAAAAAAATGAAATATTTACTCACTTTAACATATGGATCTGGTCCTGAATCCTTGTCTTTGGGGTCCTTCAATAACAGAACCTTCATTGTTCACCTAAGAATTGCAAAAGAACTCTGAAACACAATAAGTGAATCTATCTAAATTAGATCTAGAGGGCTTTCTGCTGAACAGGGACTATAATAGCTCAGCTTCAAAAGCAGCCGGGTTACCAACAGAGGCCCTGCTCTCTATACAATGAGTAAGCAGTTACTGTACGTTCCCTGGGAACGAATGTCCACCCTGATAAGACCAACAAATAACACGCTGCATCTAGATGATACTGCTTAGAAACAACACACAGTGAAAGGCATCCAGGAGAACACATTTTACTGGGAAATGTTTTGTAAAAAAAGTAACCACCTCTGCAATGCTCTCACACAAAGCAAGAGAATAAGCCACTATTTATAACTCTTCTGTTCTGTTCTGCTCTGTTCCATTCTGTGCTAGTTTATATGCTAKTGTCATCATTACAGAAAGCAAGAGTTCATGTATCAACTGACAGAATTGAGGCATTTTGGTCTCACCCTTTTTCTAAGCATGTGCAAGGCAGTGTTTCAAAATTATTATTTTTTAAATACAGACATATGTATGTACACATTTATGCATTTATGTATAATACACATAACACCTTCATTGATACATTTACAGGATATAGGCAAGATTGAAATAATATCATCTGCTATTAAAATAGAAGATAATAAGAAAAAATGTAAGGTACAACTCTTCTTCAAAAGTTGACTCTGGTACTGAATTTGAAGATATAACAAATATAAAAGTAAGCAAATGGAATAAACCAACATAAATTGCTATTTTTCTTTAGTTGTGTGTTGTTTCCCTTACACATTACATTCCAGCAAACTCAGTTAAAAGTAAATAATTATGAATATTCAAAAGTGCAGAACATCTTAAATTTGATTCATCTGGATGAAATGCATTGCAATCTTCAAAACTTGATCAAAGAAGGTCCAGTCTGGGTTAAAAGTTTGGGTAAAAATATTTTCTTTGAAAAAAATGTCAACAACTTCCTTCATGTAGGAAAGGCTGCCTTAAATGTACTGGACACAAGAGGATTTGGTACAAGCCAGCASAGGTGATAGGAGCTCTGTGACTTGTGTTCTTCTATAGCTAGGTCTGAGAAATGCAGGGGAGGAAAAGGGCACCCCAAGGAAACCATCTCCYGGACCTCAAAGACCAGCTGTAAATAGCATTCTCATACTCTGGATTTTAAACTTCATTTTTTTTAATCTAGACTTTAGAATGTGGTTTCATAGTTGAAGATAATCTTTTCGAGCTCTTACCATTAGACTTTGACGTACTGATTCTCGGTGCACAAAACTGATACAAATGGGAACTCTTAGGGCTTTGCAGTTCTGAAAAATCAGGGCCTATGAAGGGACCTGTAAGGGTCAAAACAAACATTTTGTCTCAGACCATACACATCCCAAAAAAAAAAAAAAAAAAATTCAAATTTTCACAGTACAGAATTCAGCAAAGCATATCCGATTGCTTTCTAGAGTTACACTGCCAAAGCTAAGGTTAAAAATTGCAGTATACAACTTATTTTGACATTACTCTGATTCTTCTATATATTTTTATTATTTTGATATTTCAGCTTTTCATAACGTAAAAAATATTCCTAGAGACACTTCTGTGATTAATAGAAACAGACAGCACACGTTTGTAACTTAGGAAACTACATTTTTCCTGACAAGTACAGAAATGCTGTTACGATTTCTCAGTCACTTTAACATTGTAACAGTCTTTATTGTAAAAATCCAATATTCTTGTAAAAATACTTCGGCACACATTTTCATAACCCATCACTCCTTCCTGCTCCCAAAACATGTAAGTATATAGTTTATGTAGCTGATGAAACATTTATGACAGTAGGTAAATGACAGGTTTTTAGATGGAACTATAATGGTTAGCAACATTATGTTAGAAAAACAAATCTTCTGAACTGCATAACACAAGATAATAATTCTTCTTAGCAAGAGCAATTTCCCAAAGTATTGTAATAAACCCTGCAAATAACATGACAGAGTTAATTCAAGTACACTGGGGGAAATGGGAATCATAATTAATTTCTTTATGTAGTTAGAACTGAATTAAGTTCCTATCTAATGCTTTATTATTKTGTCAAGTAATGAATAATAACAAATGAGTAAACATCCATGCTTAACACGGTGACTTATACCACATTAATTCTTTTGTTTAGCTCTTGCATGAAAAATATACACTGAAACCAGACATAATTACAGATAGTCATAAAATATCATCAACTACTGCAAGATGCAATTATCTACATGTCCCTTTTAGRAGGAAATCACACAGGCTGTATTTTGGACTTAACTGTCTGACTTCCTTGAGTAAGTCTGTACATCCCTGGCACTCTSAGAAGACACTGGCTTATTTTCAAGTCTTCCAGAAGAAATCTTGTTTATTGACTTCAAAAAGGCACCACCAACGCCCAACAGAGAACAGAATTTGAGCTAGGGAATCCGTAAGCTTGTACATTCGTCAGGACCATTTATTTTGTCCTGCAGGCATCCTTCAGCTTTTGGTATTACTGCTGTTGCAAAAAACAGTGCCCTTTACAGCAGCTGCCAGTCTCCGACCACTGAATCCTTCTTCTGCACAAAGTTCAGACAGGTTCATGGAGCAGTCGGTGACAAGTGTGACCGAATRGAAGCTGGCAGGTTGTTGTCCTTCCTGGTTGTCTGCTTGGTTGTCCTACACATGCTGGACCACGCAGCCCACCCAAATCCTCTTCCTTGGGAGCTCAGCCCTGCCACGGCTGACACATGGGTGTGAGTGYGGGCAGAGCCATGTGAACAGATGGGCAGAAAAGATACCAAGCGGGGACAAATGCGACGCTCTCTAACCAGAAATGCACCAAAATACATCCCTAGGGTGAAGACAATGTAATGATGTAATGTGGAGCATTATCAGTGGATTTTTTTGTATGGAAAAACTTTCACACATGGTTTTATAACCTGCTGCAATGATGTTAGGATCCSACCACACTGGGCATGTTAGGAGAAACAACAGTATTTTTAACAGTTTGCTTGTGTCTCTGAGACTTTACCTAGGAATCCCTGCAAATGGCTAAAATGCATTTTCCAAAAAGATGGATTAGAATCARGAACAAACATTGCTTTAGAATCAAACAGCATTAAGAAAAAAGTGCATAAATTCCTGCATGCAGGATCTTCAATCATATCTGATGCACTCTCATGTAAGTACTTACAGTACCAAGATCCCTATATATTTTCTCAAGAGGGAAATTCACAAGCTTCTAAAAAAAACACACATAAAAATAATGTCTATCTAGAACAATTAATGGACTCYGCACACACACAAATGCTTCACATTCACAGCACTCAACAACAAAATTTAACATCCTCACATCTTCAATTCAAATATAAAGCTGATTATTATGTGATCTATAGGTCCCTCATATTATAAATAAGCAACAAAGTCTCATGTTAAAAGCAGCTTAGCAAAATTTGTATATAGCATTGTACAGAAAGTACCTCTCTGCAGGTCACTTAACTTTCATTTGAAAGGCTGTTCCCAAACTAATTGTGAACTATCTTTACACAGCACAGCTTCTAAAAAGAATTAAATGGGCCATTTCATTTCTTGCCCCTCTGTCACCCTGACAGCTGTAAAATATATTAACCATTTCTAATATTGCTTTGATTATAAGCAATTGTATATGGGTCACAATAACATTTGATCACCAAGTGTAAAGGGAATTGTCTGCTCTATCATAAACATAAATGGAGATGAATTATTGGACAGTGTGGGTGAAATATTTTTTTTCAAGACAAACTCTCAAAAATTCTTGTGCTAGGGTTTGTGATACTAAGGATTTCTTATCAATATTCTCCTACTATGATTATATGAGTTTAATAACGACAAATGAAAAAACAAACTACAGTATGTGCTGTTATAAATTTCAAAAATCCACCAGATTCATAGGGCATATAGTATACAGGTCACCAAATAACAATGTTTTGAGAAAACTTCCTGCTATTCAGGTGCCCATGCCACAAGAAGCAAAGGACTCAGGTAAAGTCTACTCRATATACTTTTATCAGAAGCAATTTTAGTAAAGAGAGTGATTCTTAACKGATAGAGCTGCAACCCCAAAACGGAAAACTTATATAGGTTACATCCTCAAGGAAGCAGTTTTACTACAGCAGGAACAGACTTTGTCAATCCATTTTTCTTTGATTCTTTTTCATTTGTCTTTCCATTGCGCACTGACAGCATTCCCTGTGAATCGGTATTATTTAGATCTAAGCTCTTCTAGAGCAGACACTGTTCTCAAAAATAAATAAAATAAAATAAAAATTAAAAGTACTTCTGAAGGCATTCAAAGAGGAGAATTGAGCTTTTACTGTTAGCAACCAGGAGAAATTCTGGGTATAGGGTCTTAGATGTATTTTGGGCTTTAGAAACACAATCCCAAGAGTTTAATACTTTGAAACTGTATATCCTTTTAAAGTATTAAATATTAATTTTTATTTTATTTTTCCCCCCACTAATCAGGCATGGATATTTAAACGGAGTCAGCAAGGCTCTGACATGAATGGTCACTCCTCCTGCTTTCAGTACTTAGGGCCTTTCAGCAGATTTTCCTGCGTTACGAGTATTTTGGTCTAAAATAAATAATAATTCCCGGGTGAAATGCGACATTATTGGTTGGACATGGGAATTACATTTTATCTTTTCTTAATGAAAGCTGCTCCCGCGCAGGCAGGAGATCTACCCGCCGCACTTTGACCCACGGCAGGCCCCTCTGAGGAAGCTCCATTTCCTTTAAGACAAATCGTGCCTACAACACGAGGAGGATGCCTCTTTTTTTATTCTTTAACCCTTTTTTTTGCCTTTTCTCAAGGCAAGGGGCACGGAGCCGCAGCCCCCGCGGCGGAGGGAAATGGCGGCCGCGGCCCCTCCCCACACGGCAGCAGCAGCGCGGGCCGCCCGCGCTCGCCCGCGCCTTGCCGCTTAAGAGCGGCCCGGAGGAACCGGGCACCCCTCGGAGCCCCGGCCCCAGCGCCGCCCCGGGGCCCTTCCCCGAGCCGCTGCACCCGCCGCCGCCGCTCACCTGCGCCCGGGGCCCGTGCGGCGGCCTTGGGGCGCCTGCGCGCCGCGCCGCAACATGGCCACGCGGCCCAAGCGGCGCCCGCCGCCGCCGCCCGCCGACGAGCGCGCCTCCGAGTCCGGCTCCGAGCCGGGCTCCGAGTCGGAGGCGACCTCGAGCGACTCGGACTCGGACGAGAGGATCGATGAGGTGACAGGGGCGGGGAGGGAGCCGCGCTCGCGGCGCGGCCGGCGCCATCTGCCCTCGCCGCGGCCTCCGCAATCTTCAATATTTTATATTTTCCTGCAGCATGATATGGGCTTAGTAACGTTGAAGTGTTATTCCCTTGGGACAGGTTTTATTCCCTTGATAAAGCGTGTATTAGCAGGGGTGCTCCTGCTTTGAGGCCCACGGTGCAGGGCCTGCCCTCGGGCCGCAGGTCTCAATTCTTTATTAAAGCTATATAGTATATCAAAACGTGTTGATTATCTATAGGGTGATATATGTTGAGGTAACTCTTATCAAGAATCTTTTTAAAATTAATTTTGTGTATTTCATATTGTTTTTTCTGGAACTTTTTTTTTTTTTTTTACAGACTTGTAGGTAAAGTGGGTGTAAGTTGCCCATGTGAATTCCTATGTGGGGCTAAAGGCAATCACTTAAATATTGCTATCAACACCAAATAGTCTGTTTAATTATCATTATGAATATGGAAAAGGATCAGAGAGGAAAACCCTCTCAAATCACAGGGAAATGGAATATTAGCTTGCGCAGCTGGATGGAAATGAAGACTTGTGGCACTATGAAACAGGCTGCTTCTCTAGGGTGTGGGGAGAAAATTGTGATTAAAAACTGTAACAACTGCTGGTGTTACTGAAGGATGGAAATAAATCTCTGATGTTCAGCAGTATTTGTCTTTATTTTGTTTTGTATGGTTCAGTTTCATTTAGGTTTCTGCCAAGCATGTGTTTGATATCCTGTGTTTTGCTTGTATACAGGAAGTGAATGTTGAATTTGAAGCGCATTCAATATCGGACAATGATCACAATGGGATAAAGAAGTTACTTCAGCAGGTACTCTGATGCTTTGTGGACTGGGTTGATGTTTATTTTGAGAAACAGCCTTTAGAAAGTTACACAAAGTCATCAGTTTGTGCTCTTTGTACTATTGATTCATAGTTTTGTGGGGGATGAGCTTGTAAAGAGCGTTTCAATAAATGTGCGGTSGTTTTGAAAACTCTAACCCGAAACTGGAGGGTTGCTCTTTCACAGTGTGTTGTCGTTTTCTGTCTCTGCTGTATTAGTTTCAGCCTAGAAATATTTGTGTTGCCTAGAAATGCAGAATGTTAGTTTGGGGAGGATTATGTAGTAAGCCCTTCAACTGTTTATTTTTGCTGTTYGGAGTATTACAATAAAGGATGTTAAATACTAAATTGAAAATAAAAATGATACAGAATATTAAATAGCAATTTAGAGAAATTGATGATATCTTAGTTCTCCTAAGTGGTCCACATTATGAAGAAGGTTTAGAACTATACTATTCTGTAATACTTGTTTGTTTGTTTTCCAGTTGTTTCTAAAAGCTCCTGTTAACATTGCTGAATTAACTGATTTGTTAATACAACAGAATYATATTGGAAGTACTATCAAGGTAGGAAAACTAAATCTCTTTTGAAAACAGTACAATATGTTTTATGTTGAAATAGCAGACTTGTGGCAAAAGTAGATCATTGCTTGGCTTTTCTTGAGCTTTTCCTTTCCCTTTCTATCAAAACTCTGTTACTCTGTGTATGTTAAGACTTCTCAGGTATACTTCCCTACTTTGGAAGCTGAAGAAAATGGATTTTAAATACGATGTGTCCTTTCCTTGTACAAAGATGCTCTTTTCTAAATATGAGCTATCCAATTCTAGGGCCTTACTGTAGATCCTGATGCAGAAGCTAATGATATAGTTCCAAATGCACCAACAAATTCAATGATGTGACACTTACATAACCTTGACCAGAAGTTAAGGTTGTGAAGTTAAGGTTCTCTGTGCAGATTTGAATGCAGAAGATGACATCTTCTGGAGAGAAATATCCTTTGCTCTAAGGAAGGGAAGCAGAATGCCAATGTGAGCTGTTAATTTTTTTTTCTCTTACTAAATAGCAAGCTGAAGTCCAAGAAGACAGCGGTGATGAYGATGATGACGATATAGATGAAGTCTTCGGTTTTATCAGCCTCGTAAACTTAACTGAAAGGAAGGTTGGTACTTCGCTAACTTGGATCTAGTCCTATGCAACTTCAGTCAAACATAAAGCTAACCATAGAATAGAAAGTTAAAGCTAGATAATTCTGTATTTCTTTACTTCCTTTACAACTTTTGAATTCTGCTGTTAGTGTATTGGAGTTTAGTTCATAGCTGCATTCCTGACAGTTAATAACCTTTGTTTGCCCTTAGCTTCGAGGTGGATAAATAATAATTTCAGAGAAATTATACAATGCTTTAGACAACTTGAGAAAAGTACCCATAGAGTTATTGAATATTCCCTTGAAGTTCGCTTTTGGAGGTTTTCTTCTTGTGTAAATAATTGTTCTGTGATATAAAGAAAATGTACCCTTTGATTCCAGGGTACACAATGCGCTGAGCAAATCAAAGAGCTGATTTTGAGTCGGTGTGAGAAGAACTGTGAGCAGCATGTAGTGGAACAACTGGATAAAATCCTGAATGATAATGCTAAGCCTGTGGGTCTCCTGCTGAGTGAGAGATTCATTAATGTACCACCTCAGATAGCACTGCCCATGCACCAGCAGCTTCAGTAAGTCTTTCTAACATGATGTTGAGCTATATTGTTTTCCTTCATATTTCTCCAGAATTTTTTTTWAAATAAAACTGCATGAAGAGAGCGTTACTGTACATTGAAGACATGAAAAGTTTATCTTTGGTATTCATTAATTTTAAAATATTCTTAGTCAAACTCTTTAAACAGAGGAAAACCCTTGAAATTATGTACTGCGTTACTAAAGAAACAACTGTTGATTTAGTTTTTCATACTGATGTAAAAAAATTTAAAATGATAATTGTTTATAGTATGCTGGTAATCAGCAGATATTACAGTTAGAAATCTGGTGTCTGCCTTGTTGCCTTAGAGGTATTGGAGTGTTGCAGTGGTAACATGTTTAACCTGAGGACAGATGACAGTTCCTTCTGGCTTTCCAGTGGTAGTGCCACCTGGAAGTGATATTGTAGTGTTTTTGCAGGAGAAGCCTCAYGTGGCAAACAGTCTGTAAAAGGATGCCATAAACAAAGATTCTGTTAGAGGCGGGGGCGGGGGGGAAGGCACTGGGCAGAAGGCAGTATTCATACTTTTAATGTTGACTTAAAGTATACTTACCATGCTTAAGTAGTAGGAATGCATATGGCAAATGATTTTTTTTCCTGAGATACTAATAAAAGAATAGAATGCATTACAAATATCCTTTTATCAATCTCCTTTATGCAGTGTTATATGTTGTGAGGTTTACTTTTGAGAAAGGTTGAAATTGTGTATGTAACCATTTATTTGCCTCTAGGAAGGAGATGACTGATGCACAGAAAAAAAACAAGCCGTGTGGAAAGTGCCACTACTATCTTCTTATCAGCAAGACCTTTACAGAAGCCACAAAGAGCAATCCTAAGAGAGGAGGAGGAAATAAGCAACAGGAGCAATTAATGTTTGCAAATGCAGAAGAAGAATTCTTTTATGAGGTAACACACTGGGTACTGAGAAATCAAAATACTTTTTGATGACGCTGCAAAGGGGAGAAAAAAAAATTCTCTTTAGCTTTAAAGGAAACGCTTAAAAGTTGGTTATATATCTTTACAATTAAATCCCAATAGTTTTATGTATTGAGCAAGCAAACTATTTTTGTTTATTGAAGAAAATGCTTTGTTTTTAGAGAGCTGCTGAAAGGTGTTCTCGGTAAGCACAAATTATTAAATTATCCCTCTGTTTTGGGATCAGTTTATCAGTATGCTATTTTTATAAGGTCACAGCTTACAGCAGAACTGTAAATATACTATTGCCAGGTTCTGCCTGTGGCAGCATTTCTATCTGAACAGTTCCCCAACGCTRTGAGAATAACGGGAAAATTCATGAGAGACTGGAAATAAGCAGAAACTGCAAAAGAAAGATCAGGTGCAATTTTCAGTGTCTCGGCCTAAAAGAATTGTCAGAATTCCATCTCTTTGGCTTGTTCTTATGACATTCATATGAATGGAAAAGCTCTCAGTCTTGCTGAAATTTTTGTGAATGAAACTTTGGCATTTTTACAGTGAATAGATGAGCAGAAGTGTGGGTCTTCAGCAGCATGTCCAATCACTTCTGAATGTTTTTTTACAAAGCTTTCAGATTCTTACTTAGTTAGGAAATGGAGCAGTAGTCCTCTTTAATCTGAATAATAAGGTATGAAAGACTTGCTAAATTGCTGTGTCAATTGCTGAAAAATAAGACTTGTAGGCATGTGAAATGCAGGTATCACCTATTAGCTTAAATAGCTTTCAGTAGAATTCGAGTTGAAATGATTCACATCACAAGGGGGTTTAAAGAATAGCAGCTCAGACAATAGATGGTAGCTTGTAAGGGTGCTGTAAGTTAATCAAAAAATTATCCAAGAAAAAATGCAGATGAATYCTTGTTTTGACATCTCAATCACAATCTACCATGTACGTCAATACTGAAATGAACAGATCTCTCTTCCTTCCCGCTACGTAGTTGGATTGTTGTCATAAAAACAGATGTTGAGACTTCATTCAGAATTTGGTGATGCAATGGAGTCTGCTGCTCTGGGAATTTTTCCCAAGAAACTCACCAGATGCAGAACTCTGCATCTGTGCTGCTGGTGAGGTGGTGTGGAAAGCTGTTTAATCCATTTCACTTTTGTAAACCTGTTTTTTTTAAAACTACTCAGACTACATCTGAGCTGCATTTTTTTTTCTAGATCCAAACAAGCCGTTATCACCACCTCCCTTTATTTTTTTGTTTTTGAACAAGCATATCAATATAAAGTGCTGAAACAGAGATGAAAATACTGCTTCTAATTTCCTAAGGGAACTTATATACGCAACTAGACTGGTACCAAGCCAAATCAAGAAGGGAAGATGTAGGAAATTAAAATGTAATTTGAAGTGCATAGGATTTTACAGTGTTCTTTTTTTTTTCAGAGCTTTAAAAAAAATTATTCCACAATATTATCACTGTGTCAAGAGCCTATTTTTCATTTTTGGAACTGCCTCCAAGATAAAAGTATTTGCACATGTATCATGTGGTTAATGGCAAGAGTTCTTCTGTGTAATCATTTGTGACAGTCTTTGTTAGTGGCTACAATAAGGCTGTGATTTCTGTTTTTTAAGAAGAAGAAAAAATTAAGTGGACACGTTTCTTTTAGCTTTAGGAAATACTATGTTAGCCTTTATTCACAAGTGAGTTTAGGSTTTTCCTGTTTCTGCCACGGCAATCTAGAGCACCTTAGTTTGAATTCTGTGTAAGCATGTTCTGGAAAAACGTGAGGACAGGAGCTTTTGGTTACCCTGTGTCTGTGGAGATCGTGTGCTAGAAGACCTATTTTTTATTTACCTTTGCTTGTTGTTTTTACCTCTGCTTGTTGTTTTGACTGGTGTTTTGAGGCCTGTCATCTTTTATATAAAATGTAATAATTTTCAACTCAAGTGCATAGATTCAAACTGAATCCAATATCCTCTATAATATTTAAAATGCATTTTTTAAATATACTAGAAAGATTGCTGAAAAAGAAAACCATATTAAGTGGGTCTCTTCCCTGGATGTATATGTGCAAAATTAATTAGAGGTAGAGTGTATATCCTTCCCTGATCATGCGAAATGTTGATTAGAATGCTATAAAATGCAGTGGGGCAGACACTTAGAGCCAAATGAAACAGAAAGATGTCAGCTCCTTAAAATGTTACTRAGTGAGCAGAAGATAAGCTCTATTATAACCAGCCTTGGAACTGATTGAAGGTTTAGGGCTGTCATTCCTCAAATTGTTTGTTCTTGAGCAAAGCCACTCCTTTAACTTGTTTCTTCCAAAAGTCAGTTTATAGCTTTGAGATACTGTTAGTAAGTAGCAAACCTGTAGGGAGACTGAACCTAACTTTCCTTGCAAAAAAAGGATTAATTTTTTCACTTAGAGGCTGAGTTCATACTTCTGAAATCAACTGGTGTGAAAGCTAGAAAGATTAACTGTGGGGTTTTTCACCTCCTTCCCCCCCGCCCCCTCCCTACCCACTAGGCATTTTGTCTGGGAAAACTAGTAAAAAGACTATCTATATGTTGTAATACATTTCACAGAAAAGATGAATATTTGCATTATAGAAAGTAACTTGAGGAATCATCTTCTGTAAATATGCCTTTCAGGGCTCTGTCATTTGGATGCTTTCAAGGACTTTTTGAAATTCTGCTCAAGATTCTCCTTAGYGCACATCCCGTGCTTTATCCAGACTGCTAATATTTAAAATCTCTACTGGCAATTTGAGAGAAGAAATTACTATTCTTACAAATAGGTTGATTTTTGGAACTTTAAGCTGCTGACCATGACAGCAGCAGAGCACACTCTGTCCTCTACAGACCTTCCRTACAGAACCCACACCAAACCACTGTGTTTATTGCAGGCCCTATTCTATCTGGAGACTCTTGCTGCTTCTCTTACCASGTTTAGGTTGAGCTACCAAATCTCATTCTTAAAGCTAGTGGATTACTCTTGAGTAAGTCTGCCATTCCTGAGCTTGCCYAAGATTTCCTGCCGCTTGGCACAATAACTTCTAAGGGCTCTGCTTCTTACTATGATAGAACAGTGTCTTGCTCTCTGCTAAAATACCTAAAACCATCCGTGGCAAGCAAGTACAGGGGCCATCGTTTTTTCTTCTCTGTCTTTTTTTTCTGATTACTTGTAATTATCATAAATCACATTTTAGAATAAATGCTTTTAAATTCTGCAGAAAAGTAGTTTAGGGATTTCTGGTTTAGATTGTTTTGGTGGACTTACTGAAAGGGGAGAAAAGAGGTTTTATTTTATAATATGCATGTCATTTTACTCTTGGTATGATGTACTATCATGCTGTTTTATTTAATTTTAATGCATTTGTTTTCTTAGAAAGCTCTTCTGAAGTTCAACTACTCTGTGCAAGAGGAGTGTGACACGTGTTTGGGCGGCAGATGGTCCTTTGATGACGTTCCAATGAAACCTTTGCGGACGGTTATGATCATCCCAGCTGATGGGATTCATGCAATTATGGATAAACTCAGAGACTATCTCTCACTCTAAGCTTTCCGGTGAATACTGTTTTTATAAAGCAGTGATGCAGAACTAGGACTTTCCAGTCGCTTCAGGAGACTGCTCTTGAGTTCAGTTTTGTGCTGCTCACGTTTCTTTTACACACACAGAAGAAAAGTAGCTGACAAAACTATCAATACCAATCAAATCAGTGTTTTAAAATGTCATTAAATRTTCAGTAAGAATTTGGTGTTACAAGGAAACTTGATGAACTGCTTTTTTAATAATTCTTTTAACAAAATCTCCATCATACGTTGTCGTTTCAGCGAACAACTCTCAACTCTTCTCCATAAGAAAATTACTTCTTAAAGTGAATATCTCCTGTTAAATGCCTTTATACCAAAAGTTCAAAATAATAACAAGGTTTAAAATTGRAATGTATATTGTATATCCGATTTTTATTCAATATATGATACTTGATTTTTTAAAGTCATTGAATAATACATCTTTGTTCAGTGGGACTTTGGGGATATTTTCCACATTCTTCCTTGTCATAGTTTGCTTTCTGTTCCTCCATGGTTGAAACGGGTGACAAATGATTGATGACTTCYTGCAGCATATCCTTACTTTCGCTAGGAGGAAGGTTGGTAAAATAGTACTGAGGTGCCAGCTCCACGAATCTGGTGAGGAAATAAAACATTATTACATTACATTACAAATCATTATTATTCAATTGYATTTTAGAATGTTCACTAGCTGTTTCCAGGCTTGTGTGCAGGAGAGCCAGTAAAACTTCGATATAGACACCTACAAGTTGGCACTTAAAGTCGAAAATGAAACACCCTACAAGATGTACATTGGATTTGTGCTTTCAGTAGCCTTGCAGTTAATGCCCTCAGCCAGTGTTTTAGGTGATTGTATTTCATTTCTCAACACTGAACATAAAATAAGTAGTATTTTTTTTCCAGACTGAAYGTAGCAGCTTTTTGGCTCAGTAAAAGTGTAGATGCGAAGGGAGTTTGTATAGCCCTTGGAAAGAGAAATGACAGGGCAGCTTTGCCAGTGAAATGTCTATTCACAATGCTAAGAGATGTAGACAGAGGGAAGACTGTKGTTGTTTCTTGAATCCTCAAACAGTTGTGTGGTGTGATTTACCTCATTGGGCACATAAAACATTGGGAAAAAAGATAGCAGGGAGGTGGGAGTGTACAGGGCACTGAACACTCTTCACCTATTCTAACTTTTCCTTGAGTCTTGCTTTATAATATGTACTCCCTTTTAAGAAACTTTTGCTATTGGTAGGTGTTTTTTAAATGGAGGAAGTGAATAAATTACAGTGACAGACATGGACTACAAAAAAAGACAGGCCAAGTTTAGGAAATATGAAAGGCTGACTTCAGTGGTATTTCTGCACTAAAAGAAACAGTAATAGACTAAAGATGCACACAGCAACAGAACAATATGGTAACAAGAAAAAAATACATTTMATATATTCAGTATATTGAARTGTGCAAAACAACTTTCCCTACCATTCCAGTGATGCCAACTGCATCATTCTGCTTGATAGGATAGAAAGTTTGTTCTTTGTTGCTGTGAATACCTTACTGACTTCTCTCCAGCCCCCCTTACCCTGAGTGAATCAGTTAGGTTTGCAACTATTTTGCAGCAGAGCCAGAAAACAGCTACTTTTGTGACAAAGAAAAAGGAAGAGAAGATAACAGGAGCTGACTTCTCCAAGCATTGCTGTTGATACACATACGCATCCTTACTCCATTTGTGACTTAAATTATGCTTTGGTTGCAGAGGCATCGCTGACAGAAGCTTCAGTGTTCACTTACAGGTCAGGTGATATCTCGGAGACGACCCTGATGGAATTGTCTTCTGATAWGCTAAACTCATGGAACAGAACCCACTCGGGAATCCTTCTGGTGTTGTAATACGATGAGAAAGGATGAAGCTGAGCTACTTGTCTGTGTGTTAGCATTAAGTAGTTACCTGAGCCATCCACATCACGAGCAATCTAAAACGAGCAAAGAGTTATCCGTTATTTAACTGAATATATAAGATGCATGGATCAGGTTTTGCCCATTAAATTTAAACTAAAACTTGTATCTATATAGTTTCTCTCAGAAGGAACATAGATACTCAACTGATCACTTTCCTGGTTTCAGAATGTTTTCACATAAACAWCTTCAAAGATGTTATAATACCTGAGAGAATAGTGTTAAGAGTTTTCTTAAGAGTTACTTTGAGTGAAAGGCGTATTGACAAAAGTTACCCTCTTCCACGTTAGTGTGGGTTTCAGGTTGTGGTAGTTGAACCCCAGAGAAACAGAAAATGTTTATCTGATACACAGAAGGAAAAGTCTTTTATCTTTTGTGAAAATCAGAAGATTAYCATGCTTAACTTCAGTTCTCTGGAAGTTTTGTATTTAACAATGCGTCAAAATATTACAACAAGAATTTCACTTACGTGCATAAAGTAACCAGATATGAGAGATTTCTTTATGCTGAGAATATTTTCTTCAGATCCAAAATCTGGTTCTGAAATGGGAAGTTCAATCCGTCTCATAATCTCTACTAGTTCAGCTTTAATAGTTTCTGCCATCCTCAGTGCAGAACAGCTTAGAAAATAATCACGACACCATTTCTCATTACTGTAGTCTGTGGAGGGGAAAAAACAATTTTGGCTTAAAGTACAGTCATACCGCTAGGTACTGCTCACAGTGATGTGGCTCTATAAAATGTTGTTTGGCTGGTACAATAGATTCAAATCATTTTGGAGTGAGTGACTGTGTCAGAGCTGTCCAACTTCTGGTAACAGGTGCCATATGGACAGTTACGGCCTGCTGATCTTGCTGGTAAAGGGAACATTTGTGGGCAAAACTTTGCATTCTTAATTTTACTGTTTTTTTTTATTCAAAAAGATGCAGTTAAAATTCTAAATCCCATATTTCAAATACTAGCTTTAAACAGTGCAAACGTTTAAAACAGTTGGTAGCAGCTCTGTTTCCAGGTGATCTGGATCCAGGCCGGGGTGTGGAACTGCAACTGCTAAAGAGGAGGTTCTCCTGGACCTCTTTTCTGCCATCACTGAACATGAAGCTGTCCTGCTTTGGACAGAGAGCTGGTGCTCAGCACCGTCTCTCACAGGCAACAATGCTGCACTTCCTTCATTTAAAGTGTGCTTAATAGATTTTCTTTTTTTTTAGCACTTTCTAACATCCAAAGTTAAACATATTGTAAGCTGGTGTAACAGTATAGATGACAGTAACTGTTAATCAGATGACACTCAACTTCCATTATTATTTGGAGTATATAAATGTACCACTACACTGTCTAAGCATTGGACTCTGGCTAAGTGAGCAAGTCTAGTGAACTTCCACTTAGGGAGACACTTGGAAGAGCTCCTGTCTGCTCTGCAACCTTGTGAGTGAAGCCAAACATGTCACTCGTAACACGAGCCACTCTGGAATTCTTCATGGACACAGATCAGTACCGAGGAAGGACCTTCTACCCTCTGTGTGTGGCTAGGTCCTCCTGACAGGACAACCATCCTGACGCTTACTTGCCTGTTGGGTTGTGSTGCACTCGAGAAGTCTGGCTTGGATGCAGAGCCTCTATCTTGAGCCTCTGCATGAAACGTTAAATCAAGATTTAACAACTTATGTCCAAAACGTTGCATGGTCTGAATCCTGAATGTCTTAATTCCTCTTTAAATGGTAGGACAAAGAGGTAGCTGACAGTTCTAACCTACTGGCGTTATGGAATGCATGGCAACAAAAGTAAAGCCTCTGCCTTCAGCTAATGAACTTTATTGGGAGCTGATCATAAAGTTCTCAGCAGTTATGAATGCTCGGCAAAGAGCATTCCCCTATTCCATACAGCACTTTTGTGGACACTCCCAGAGCTCTGTCCACCTGTTTATTTTTCAAATCTACCCTTTGGGTTTCTCCTTCTGTTTAGTTTTCCATAAGTATTGTGAGAGTTGTTTCCCATCTCCCAAACTTTTCCTTAAAACTTTTCCAGACTCTTAGTCTGTAACTTATCGAAGAAATGTGAACAATTATATGGTTTTAATATATATATCCTAACAATTATATGCTATGCAATCAAATGCCTTCATAAGTGTGGATCCGGTGTGGCTTATTATATGAAGGAACTATTTTTTTTCTGTTTTTATTTAATGTCACTTCAAATGACAACTATAACAGTGCTTATGTATCCCCCTTGGATGAGACAGTTTAGGAATTAAAATTGCAGTGTCTGTTTGCAGTGGCTGCTATCTTAGGCTTTTCTTCTTCCCTGTGAATGATTCTGGAAAGAATCAGCCAAGGGCAGTTCATGAACCAAATATGAACAACTAGTTTTCCTTTTGTAAAAAAATGTGTAACCAGCATGCTTTATTTTGTCTGTTGTGCATGTACTTACACTGGTTTGTGGAGCTTCCACTGGCCTCCTTGAAAGCATTGAAGACATTGATGAGGGTGAAGTGATCTCCTGCAGGGTGTGAGAACTTTCGCCAGCAGGTGAGAGCAATCTCCTCTGTTCCAGGAGGTGCCCGGGAGAAGCAGTTGGGAGCTTAGGAAAGATTCAAGCCAGCAGTTAATAAGATGCTTATTGCACGACCCAGACAAGGCCCTGTGCTCGGTCACCACCAGGCTTTTTTTTTCTTGGTTCCCTTTAATCTTCAGTGTTGGAGGAATACTGAAAAACCAAATCAGTGGTACTTACTAAGCTTTTTACTCATGTGGATGTTCCTTCTATCTTTTGTTTTATGTTATTTGTGCTAGAAGCATAGAAGAAGGTGAGGGGCCTTCTAGAGAGATGCCAAGATGCTTCTTAACAGCATTGTCCCATTCATCCAGCATCTAAGCATATAGTTTCTCTACTGTAGGAAAAAACCCTGAATCTATGGATTAAATGCTCCCATTTGTTTCTATTTGTTAAAAGTTTGTGCCCTTCCATTTCACTTTACTCTTGTAGTGGTACTGTGCTACATAACTGCATTTTTTCAGACATTTGAGCTTTTTAAAAATTGAAATGCTCAATCCATCGTATTTATGGCCTTAAATTTTTTTATCTTAAATACAGAATCACAGAATGGTTAAGGTTGGAAGGGACCTCTAGAGATGATCTCGTCCAAATAACTACAGGCCCAGTGTTAAACCTCAAAGCAAGTTATCCTATAAGCAGGAGAGCTAATGAAGCTTGGGCTTCCTGCAGCCCAAGACCCCTSCACCGTTTCTGGGCAAGGGTGTTCCTCCCTGGGAAGTACACRGCGAGGCAGGATTTTCCACAGGTGAGGTGGGAGCTGTCAGTAGCTCTCAGCATTGGTTTTGGCTTGGGGATCAGGCAGGATGGAGCCCTGCATGGGGTAGGAGGCTATTGCGGAGAGAGGAGCAAGGCAGCGAAAGGTTACTGGAGCCAGAATAACTATGCAGCACAGACCCAAAATCTCAGGTGTAGCCTTGTCCTGTGTTATCTGGTGGCATCCTGGGAAGTCCTTGACATCATTTGCTATTTGAACTTGAGCTGAAATCACTTTCCCCGAGTTATGTTTGATTTTGTGCCTCTTTGACATACAGACTTCAACAGCAGCTTTGTATTTTGGAAACTGCAGCCTACCATCTAACAGACTTAATGGACTTTAAATATCTGTCTTTTCATGTGTTAACTTGAAAGTTCTGTCAAATCAAAGAAATTCTATGGTTAATAACTTTTAATATAAATGTTCTGTCTCCAGACGCTGCATGTTCAAGGTTGGAGCCAGCTGGTTTGTGTCACATTGCCATGTAGCAGCAGTGTAATCCATCAGGACAGGATGGTCTGAACACTTATGGTTATGGGTTTTTTTTTTAATTATTGTATTCAAAGCGGAGCAATAAGATCATAAAGTAATTCTTTTTAGGTCAACAGTTCAATATTGTTTATAAGTTCCCACTAATTTCCAGCTCTGYTCTGTAATAGCTCATTTTAATGAGATGTTCTGTGTATGCTTTCTGACAAAAGCTGAGCTAATGGGGTCTCTGAGGCATGGGGCTGGAGCCCAGGCAGTGCTGTCTGTGAACTTCACTGAGTTGCACATTACTTGTGTTTCACTGCATATTCAAAATCAAGACTTAAATAGCCCAAGACACTCATTTACTTAGGTAAAAACAACTTGAGTAACTAAAGTTTTGGCTTTGGCTGCCAAGTCAAAGTAACTAAAGTCTTGGCTTTGGCTTGTCTGCACGAGTAGGCTTTGAACGAGTCGCCGTGGATTTGGGCAGGTGACACAAACACTAAGACGTTATTTCGGAGTACCTGTTAGCATGGCCGCGATGGTGAGCATTTCATCAACACATTCAAATTCACATGAAGCCAAAATCGACTTGGACAATTGTGGATCTAGAGGAAATTCTGACATGATAATTCCAAATTCTGAAAGGTTTCCATGATTATCCAGGGCTGCTAGATAATCAAGATCTTCCAAAGCCTGCATCAAACTTTCAGGAGCTAATAAAAAAGAAAGATAATTCAAAAGCTTTAGGAATGGTTCCATATCAATAAACGCCCGAATTCTTTTAGTATTTTAGTTTTATATTTCCTGTGTTAAAGCGATTGAAGTCAGCTACTTGAGAACGGGCAGAAAGAAATAACAAATGGGGTGGACTAAAGGCTGAGAATGTCCTGGAAGGAACAGGAGGAAGAAGATAAGGTGTTAGAGTAATGCATCTACAGATTTTGTTGATCTTCTTTGCTGTCAGAGTAGTTTTTGTGACAAGTTCAGTCATGGTGAATGGTTAATGGTGTGTTACACACTGGCTGTGTCCGGGGCTGGTCCTGTCCTCAGAAAGACCAGGGCGCACCTGGCAGCCTTCAAGGTCCAGTTGTTTTTCTGGGTCCATGTGCTTTCCTTTTCAGGAGTTACCAAATACACAGCAGGTCTAAGCAAAAGGGTTCTAACCATGAAATGAGGGAAGAAAAAAGACATTTGCAGAACTTCCAGCTCGCTTATCATTTTTATACATCCTACAGTTGCAGGTATTTTGAGTTCTTTTTAACAGTTTCTCATGAAGTCAGAAGACAATAAAAACCTAGTAAAAGAAAATGAAGAAAACGTCTCCCTAGCAACTGGCAGCACTTTCTTACTGTTTACACTAAGAGAACACCTATTTCAGGCTAGTTTTTTGTTTTACTATTATTTATATACTTTTTTTTTTCCTGATAGGTGATGCCAGCAGAATGTGAGGGGTGCATCTAGAAGGTTTCTGGAAAATCTGCTATTGATGAAAGTAGCTCCCTTAAGCTGAGCAGGCAAGGAAGAGCTTCATGTGCAACCATGGTGCACATAGCTAGAGAGTGAGTGTGAAAGCTGAAGCAGCCAAGCCTGCAGGCTGAAATGTTAAGATACCGGCAGGAATTGTTATTTTTCTAAAGGTACCTTTGACTTTAATCTTTGCTGTATCCCTCTTAAATGACTGAAATGGTAAACTTTGCTATTTGACAAAATAAACATATAGGTGTTGTTCTTGTTCCATAAGAAAGCAAGTAGTGTAGCGATGTACCAAATAATAAATGTAAATAATAATAATAAAAAAAGAATCTTAGGGATAGAAATGAAATAGGATTTCCAGTTATACTTGGTAGTATGAGGAACTGCCAAGGTCTTTACTGCAAGGAGACTAGTTCTAGAGAAATATGTTTTCTGTTGTCATTGCTTTTTAGCTTTACTCCTTGGATAAGGAAGATTATGAGGAAATCCCATGGCAGATTTCCWTCAAATTATTCAAAAAGTTTTCCCCAAGCCTGTTTGTGTCGCCACGATGAAGCTGCCTCGTAATGCTCCCTGAGGTGCCTTTGTGCCACGAGGCCCTGGCGGGTCAGCGACTGGCCAGAGCTTCCCCTGCAAACAGGCGGACTTGTCATCACTGCTCGGTGAAGCCCCTTTTCTATCTGCTCTGTGTCATGCTCAGAGCATGTAGATGACTCTGCAGTATGCAGCAGATCTTAAAAAAGTGCATAATTTAACAAGTTTTCCAGCTCTGGTTTCCTTTGTTTCTCTCTAGTAAATAAGGTAAGAGTAGCCCAGCTTTAGCAGGATGCTTTTTATGGAGCAGTTACAGCATATGGCCAGAGCTTTAAGAGCTGTGACCTGTCAGGTATGTGCATTTTAATTATGAGATACATTAAGCTATTTATTTGGATTCAAAAATTAAAACATTAATACAAGGAATCTACTTTGAAGATGCATTGTGAAGRTGCATCTATGTTCAGAAGCAGACCTTCTAAAGGAGTTTCTTTGACATAGTTTGCTTCTAATAACAAAAAAAAAAAAAGGAGTGGAGGAAACAAACTTCATCTCTGAAACAGTCTGAAGTGATATTGTGGATATTCTAGAAATTTATTCCTAGTGTTACAATAGTACAGCTCTTAAATGTCATGGCATCCGTGACCACAAGGAGAGATTTTAATTTGAAAATTGTTTGTGATGGTTCTGCATGAATGCAGAATGTGCCATCTGCTTTCACCTTGACTATTTTCTCATGGAAATTTTGTATGGCTTAGTTTTTMTACTGATTTGCATAGTTTAAATAAAGAATTTTCCAGTGATTTACAAAATCATACATAATGTGGCTGCAATTTATGGGAAAGGAATTCTTTTGTCTCCCATCTAGTTGATTAACTGATAAAAATGTAAAGACCTTGCGATTATAATGGCACAGGAATTCAAATAATGTACTTCAGAAGTGCGATGCCAAATCCATTTTCATATGGCTCATGAATTCTAAAAAGGGTAACGAGTCTGCTGAATGTGCTCGTTTCGATTATGGCATGACTTAAACGCAGCAGCTGGAAGCCTGACATGTTTGTTGCTTTTCATAACGCTGTAATGAGTCAGAGTTAATCCTTGCTTTTATTTTACCTCAAAGAAGAGCAGGGAGAAAGCTTGTGCATATTGTTCCTGAGCAGAAATAAAATGCTTTCGTGATGTAATTTCTTCTTCTTGTTTGCTATGTATCCTTTACTGTCATGTATAGGGAACAGACTGTGAAGTACCTCTCTGAATTCTTACTATATTATGCACCTTGCTTTCTCTTTTATGAATTTCAGTGTACCTCTGGCTTTTTTCTTTTTAGCAGTTTATGTTCATGCACTGCTCTGACACCACAGTGAAAATATTTTGTGTAGAAAAAAATCACCTTTGATTTAAAAAAAAAAACCCAAGAAACCAAAACCAAAAACCATACCTCCATCTGTTTTGATTGCAAGGAAAACTTCACAGTGGTAACTGGGCAGAATGAATCACAGCAAAGCCTTTAGCATTTTGCTTTACTGTGAGTAGCATATGGGAGATGCTGCTATGTATGTGCTCCCTTCAGTTAAAAGGAAATTGGGTCCAAGGAGCAGAAGAGTTATGGAATAACGAAGTGCAGGACAAACTATGCTCGGGAGAAACATAGCTGCAAGGCTGGTTGTTTTAATAACTGTTCATTCTGAATAGAAACTTATTTGGGGCAAGTCAAATGAGTAGAGCATGCAGAAATATGTGTGTGTGTGCGTGTCCAGTTGAATTTATACTACTTTTGCCTGAGGATGGGCAGACTGGCTTTGCTTACATTGGTAGTAAATAAGACCTTTTCTCCAGAGAAGTCTCCTTAGGGTCAGAGAAGCCTCATTAGCCTCATTACTCATCTCAGGAGCTTGGCGCTTGTCTTTTCTACTTAGGCCTGTATCTTGGATATTCCCTCTTGCTTAAGCTCCTTCCTCACTTTGGATTACAGAAAGCTTATGTAACTAAAGCAAAGGTGACGTAGCCTTCTTGGGAAGCTGACATCCTTTGCGTGCCTCCTCGCCTCCCTTGCAACGCTCCTCTGCGGCAGCTAATCCAGSAGGCTTTGGGCCTCAGGGCTCATGATGAATTAGTCAGAGGTTTCTTTCAGCTGCGTGGGAGCAGTATTTGGAGCTGGGCAGCAAGGGTGATAGGACTTGAAGGTCTCTCTCTGGTTCTGCTGGAGGTGACTACTGCATGGAGCTGGGGGTTCAGCACGTCAGGGCTCTCAGTGCAGAACAAGGAAACGTGGACTTTCCACACCAAGACCATCGATCAGGTTGTCAGCAGGGACTGTCTTCTGTTTGCTCCAACACTTGGCATGTGTTTTGAGTTCTGTCAGCTCGCCTAGTACAGCATCTATCTCCYTTTGCAAATGTGCTCACTGCAGTAGTCCTGCTTGTGTCAGCAGAAGTATTTTACACTGGGTATTTCAAGCTGTCCATGTTCAAAGAGTTCAAATTTCATAGTTGTCTCTGGAGAATTGTGGAAGGGAGATTTTTAAAGGTTTAGTTGGAATGTGGTTGGTTGCCCAGTCAGAGGTGAGAATAAGAAAGTTAAAGGGCAACACATCTGTGTGACCTGTCCTAAAGATGGAAAGAGCTGTAATAGAAAGTGAAAACAATGTCTAAAATGTTTAATTACATAGGGCCTTACAACAGGAAGGTGGGCAGGAAATTCTACAGACGTTCTCACTTTCTTCCAGTTAACTCCATAGTGTTTGTTTTCTTTATTCCAATAATTTGTCCAGCATTCCTCACACTCCTAAATAAAGCCTCAAACTCTTCAATACCTTGAACTTGCACTTGCTGTCTTGTTAGCAGCAACTTTTTCATATTTGATGCCAGTCCAAGTAAAACTGAAGTATTCATCAGATGCCTTTACAGTTTTGTTCACATCAGCAGTATCTCTTCTTCAGCTGCATTTTCTCAGAAATACAGACAAAACAATTCCTACATCTGTGAAATCCTTAAATGCTTCTAGCTTTTTATACTGAATAGTATGTTGCTATTGCCTTTAAATCCAAAAATAATGATGCTTTTCCTAAAGTACATTTACTAATTCATGCTAGTGCAAAAGAATAACTTTCTTAAAAATATTAGTTTATRTATATATGTGTGTGTATATATACATATATTGTGTGTATATATTTATATAATATATTTTATTTATATATATTATATATATATAAAAAAAACAGATTTTAGTGAAACACTTTCTAGATTTGAATAGAAGCCAGCTGTAATCCATAACCATTTTCCATGAAAGTTTCCTGGAGTCAGGAGTGGAGGTAACACCTGATCCTCATCTATCTTGCATTAGTTACCTGTCAAATTGACCAAGATTTTTTTCACCCTTCTTCTAGACATGTTTCCACTGGTCACCTGCCCAGGGGTGTATTGCACCTAAGAATTACACTTAGAATATATCACTGCACCCAACAGTGGGAGCTAAACTCTTTGCTACTGATTAGTTATGATGCCCAACATGATAAGGACTAGTGATCTAATTTGCTGTGTGTGTGTATATATATGAGGAAAGGGAGGGCAGTTTAGGAGTCACAAATAAAGCTAGCAAGAAATCCCCAAATCCATCATTCCCAAACCAATGAAGGCAGCAGTATTATTTCTCTCATTTTTAAAAGGCTTCAGATCCACAGAGGAGTTTGCAATTAGATGGATTTTGTGGTAGATTAGAACAAAAACGAATATCCTTTCAGTGCAATAAAACAAAAAAATAAGTCAGTAAAATAAAAAACCAATCTCTTTCTTTGCATTCTACCCTCAAAATTAGGGTATTTTCTGACTAGTATTGAAAGCTATTTCCATTTATTTTTATAAATCATATCCTTGGGCAAGAGCTTATTTTAAATTTGAGATATGAGATGCCGGGGGATCAGAACAAAGCTGTGCTTCTCTAAATGAATCTCCTAGGTAACACTAGCAGTTTATTTGGAATGTACACTTTTGATTAAAGGAGCATATCTGTACAATGCCTTGTACAATGGGACCCAAGTGTTCTTTGTAGCCTTCAGGAAAATAATATGAACACTACATGAGAATATGCTCTAARTATTATTTTTTTTTCTTCATTCAATTCCATTCAGATACTTTCTGAAGGATTTTTCAGAGCAACACTGCAGTTTTTGTAAGTACAACTATCGTACTCAGAACTGTCAGGGCTACTAGRTAAAGGTAAAGGTGGGAGCAGTAATAATTTAAGTACGTCATATTTGTTAAAACCAGCACTGTGAATAACAGCAAAATTCATCTTTAAATACCAGCAAAGCATAAAGCACTTGGAGAATAGCTGCATTATCATTACCTGGTCTACTTAAGAAGTCACAGTGTCCCAAGCCTGCTATATCCATCCTCTTTAGGAAGAGAACCAGGCTGGTTAGGTTTGATTCTTGTATTTTGGCTGGTAGATGTGGTTTCATTTCTTTGTATGTAAATTCTTCAGGGTACAAGCAGAAGAGTTTTCCTGGAAGACATTTCATGGAAAAAAAAAAGCATTTTTAAAATTGTTTTGTTGACTTTCGTTATTTCTTTGAGCTAATTAATTTGAATTTTGAGCTAGTAATTCTACCTGATGAAGACATTCCCAGAATTTGGTTGTGCATCTCTGCTCGACTTTTGCTGATAGGCTGCATTATAACAGAGTCTGCTCTGATTCTAGGATTGTATACCTTTAAATGAGAGAGATATTAGGCATCAGACAATGCAAATATTCATGGTCCATGCAGAATTCTCGTCTAGGTTATTTTACAGAATGTGTAATAGCAGCTCCATTTCTTTCTCCATTACATATTTAAGTGGCTCTGCAATGAGAGCAGTGAGCACTTCAGTAAATTGTCAGAGACTTAACTTTTTCAATAGCTGCTAAGTATATTCCAAGATGAATGTTTCTTTCTAAATAAATGCACCTTGCTAAMACATACCACACATATCCATATATCAGGAAATGCATCAGAAAGTTCGTTTGTTTCTTCCTATGACAGTCCTGACACTGTCTAATGTTCTGCTCCATCGTAACTTCAGATTTTTATTGTTAATACCAAAATCTTTCAATCCAGCCTAAAAAACAGGGACTGTGACAAAGATGTAAAGGGATACAGAGCCACCTTGTAATTTTTCTTAATCCAGCTTTTATTTTGATTAAATTAAGGAGCTTAAACTTTTTCCCTGCTGTGTAAATTCAACATGTCCCTATTAAAGTACGTACCTGAGATTTCCCTCTGCATGTATCTCATCTGTTCCCTCTACGTTGAATTGATATTTAATCCATGTGGCTGAAAGTCAATCACTGAGGGATGAATATTATATAACTAATTTTAATGGCTATGAAGAAGTAATTCAATTAAAGAGTACAAATTGTGTTATTGATAGAGTATTGACAGAATTTGATAGAATTGTGATTTGAAGGCCATCAGGAACACATTGAAACTAATTAATTTCCATCACTTCATATTTTGATTCACAGAAGTCTGCAAACACTTAATTTTATTTTGGGCTACAGATAAAAGTGGCAGTAAGATTCATTCATTGTCATTCATTGAAAATGGCTATAGCTTCAGCAATAATTTAGGCCATGCATGGTCACATGAAAACTGCTTTTAAACTTCAGTTCTTCTCAGAAAAAATATTGACTTTTTGTGTGTATGTGTGTCTGTGTGGTAATTCTCACACTTTCTTGCAATTAAAGTGTGAGGAACCATTTGTTTCCATATTACTGTCTAAACTAACCCAAGGCCAACTAACTGATTGTGATTACAGATTATTTCAATGAATTTCAGCATTTTGAGGCATTTGGACACTATGTAGGTGTCCTTAGCACCTTCCAAACGTGTATGCGGAAAGAGTAGGAGCTTCTTTAAGAAGTGGGTCTTTCTTACTTTGTTTTCACATAAAATGTCTCCAAAATAGTTATATTTTGGTAATACAAATGTGGAAAAATCTTGTGGAATCTGACTTAAGAATGGAAAAATACTTGATCTCTTAGAAACTATCCACATTTCATTACCTGCCCCTCTCCCCTCCCACATAATTCTTTGTTGACTTACTGATTTTGGTTGTTTTACTAACCTTCCTTCTTTCAACTCCGACATCAATGACAAATGTTACATTTTTTATCCAAACTAAAGATTCTCCAAAACTTGTAGTTAGTAGCACTTTTCTTCTGTACTTTTTGCAGCATTTCTGTTTATCTTGTTTTGGTTTGGGAATGAAGTCTTTTCTTGTGGGGTATAAAGGAATTGGGATGAGTTCTCCAAGGTCAGGATTTAAATTAGACTCTTCTCGTTTGATAATTTGATAGGCTTTCTCAATTTCCTATAATCGGAAGAAAAATTCTTATGAGTATTAAAAATATCAATATCTAATTTCAAACTCATTTATTTWTTCTAAAATGAACTTTAGGTAGCAAACCATAACAACAGCTAAATCCAACATGAATCATCTAAATTAAAGGGAAAAACAAAATGGAATAGATTTATGTGCAAGAACCCAGCGACTCTATTACAGTATATATAGACTAGGGAATGGCTGTACTCTTTTTTGAAATGTTGTCTTTTGTGCAGTTTTCTAAACATTTTTTCTCTGGTTTTAACCATGGCCAAGCCAAGCTCTGGGAAAGACAGATGTCCGTAAGGATTGTATGGGAGCAGCAAGGATCAAGCTTCATGTTTGTAGGGCTCGCATTGGTGAGTAAGTGCTGAAGAGGAGTTATTTTGGTGGGCATGTTGTGTGCTTAGACCTGGGAGTGCTGCATGACACGTGCTGGTGCCCTCAAAATGCTGAAGCTGGGCAAGGGGAGCCTTGGGTGGCAATGTCCTCGAGAGAGCAGTGAGCTCTGTGTATGCACAGCGCACACCTGGCACAGGCAGCCGCTGCCAACTGGGTTAATAAGTTCTGTGAAGATGGACAAAGTCAAGAAAATGTTCTTAAGCTGTGTTAACAAAACACCAGCTTTAAAAGCTTTAAAGATGTTGGAGCATACAAATGGCTGAGAAGTCTGCAAGCAAAAATAGAAGCACCAAACATTGAAAAAACTTGCAGGCAGGTTTAAACTTAAAAATGGGACTTATATGCATGCTGGACATGTGTGTTACTGCAGAAGGGTGATAACATTGTGATCTACCCAATGCCAGAATAGTCTGCAGTGTCTTAACTCCTTGAATCAATGGTCCTCGTCATGAATGCCACCTTTGCTACTTTTCATATTCCAGATCAGAGAAGACTGATGGCATTTTTCTAAGCTTAGAGAACATCTGGTAATTCCTTGCAGTAGTCTATGCCATGTCTGTGGTAAAGCAGTATGCATGTCACAGTGTCTGCATGGAGTAATATGGAGAACCTGAAGTGACAGAAACTATTATCATGTCCAGGAACGTAGATATCAGCAACAAGATATTCACATTTGAGTTTTCATATGGTCTACAAACTGTTCCTTGATTAAAATCAGAACTATTAGAATCAGGAACTTACTTGTTCGCATGCCAGGAAGATCACAATATCACCCTTCTCTTTCGCATGGTGTATCTCAAAGAGCAGCCTTAGTGCAGACAGAAAGTGGTCTTTCTGGATGCCACAAGTGTATACAACCTCTGTGCGGTGTTTGCTTTGCACTCGTATGATGGGGACACTGCCGTAATAATTCTGCAATTTGCTGGACATATGGGGAGCAGTGAGTATCACCAGCCTCAGTTCTGGCCGTGATACTAAGACAACTTTAAGCAGGGCAAGTAGTGCATCAGTTGGAACAGTTCTTTCATGCACATCATCCAAGATGATGACTCCATAGTAGTTGAGGAGAGGAACAGACATCATTTCTCTTTGCAGCACGTCGTCTGTACAGTATCTGCAATATAAAAGCAGAAAGCTACCAAATGTGTAGCTTGAATATTCAGATTTGATTCTGCAATATTATTTCAGGGTACTGAGGACAGCAAAGACCTTGTTCTTTTTGTTCTAACAATAAAGTTTTGATAAAAAATACAGCCTCTTTGATAGTTTTATTTCAAATACAGTCTCAAAAGAATTATACTTTTAAAGCTATTTTTAAATAGCTAAAAACAAAAGTCAATGACAGTAAGTGGCAATATGTTTTAAAGGATGCTGTAGGCAAAAAAAAAAAAGAAATACTTGTAGCTTAAGATTGTGACATATATTGCTTTTCATCTTCCAAACTATCTATGCATCTTGCATAACTAATCCTTGAGCTAGAAACTAATACTTTTAGGTAGGTCAAAAAGTACACACATACTGAGGCAATGCTGGAACCAAGGTGAGAGATTAATTCATATTGTAATGTCCTCCCCTCTGTTATTCATAATGTTCTTACTATACAAACACTTTTACAAGGGGATTATTTTTTGCTGTGTTGCTCAGCAGAGCTTTGAACCGTCTTGAAACCTGCTTGGACATCCAAGAGAGTATAAGATTCATCTCCCTCCTACGTCATGTGCAGCTGCAGAAAGGGCATTACCCAGTTCTCCATGGAAGAGAAAGGACAAGTGAAATGAAGAGCTATTGAACTGGATTTTCAGAAGCAAGCAGTGCCCTTGGCTTCCCTGGAGATCAGTGTGAGCTCATGTGGTTGGGAGTGAGGCTCGTGATCTAAATTTTATTGCTTATTCCTGCCATGCTAAGGAGCCAAAGAAAGTGATTTGATAGAACTCCACTAACTGTTGGGGTGGCTCAAAGTTAGAATCCCTGTGTTTTTGCTCTCAGCCCACGTTCAACATGTTAGGTGCTTTTCTTATCCCTTAAAAAATCCTCCTAAATGATTTCTCTTTTGTTATTGAATATACCCTTTTCTAACCATGGCTTTTTCCATCTCAAGCAGACAATACTTTGATTGCTTCTACATTCCAGCTTTTTTTCTGTGACAGATTTTCTCACTTTCTCTTATGGTTATGAATACTCTGTACCAGAAGGAGAAAGAAAAACTAGAGCAATAGAGCGGATACTAAGGTACCTAATCAGGACTTGCACCAGCTGTAACGTTATCCTTTTTAAGTCTTTACCGTGATTGGGCACATAATGGCTTTCATGCCTTGTACAATTTCTTACATTCATGTAATAAAGAGCTAATTACTCAAGTGCTGTCTGCTGTTGACTTTTGCAGGTTCCTTGTAAAAAATGGTAACATATTTATAAAGTTAACAGGATTAAAAACCAAATACACACCTCAGGATGGTTTCTGCTGTGCAGCAGCTTTCAAACGGGATGAAATACCCCACTTCGTGGCCAACGTTGACATCCATTTCATCGGCCACGCGCCACGCCAGCCACACCGCTGTCCGCTTGTGCACCTGGGTGCATACAACCACCCCGTGTTGGTAGCGGTTGGAGAGGCAGTACTCAGCACACCACTGAGGAATCTTCAGGTAAATAAGAAAACAAGTACGTTCAATATTTATCACATTTGGCAGAGACTGCAGTGCAAAAGAAATAGGCAGTTTGGAATCGACGGGGAGGAACTCTATCAACCCGAGCACCTGGTGCTACCATCTGCCCGACTGCTGGCGGAGGAGCTGCACCTGACACACATTATCTGCCTGCATAAATGTCAGCACCCTGACTCTCATAAATGCTTGAGAGACCTTAAAGGTTGATTTAGGAGTTTCTCAGCTGACCTTGCATGAGTTTGGATATGCTGCAGAAGAGACAGAATTGGTCTCTGGGGAGCAGGTAACGCTCACAATGTCATCCTTAAGTATCTCTGCTGCTTGATCCAACACTGTTAGTGTGGCTGCTGGCAAGGGCTTCCCGGCTGGCTCAGCAGTAAACCTGTCCTTGCTAAATCATACTGAGGTACTTGACAAAAGAACCATGTTCCAGGAAGAGGACAATTCCAAACTGGTAAATACCAGAATAAATATGTGTAATTGTGGATTAATTAAGTCTGTAAACAAAGCTAGCTGAAAAGGAACTGCTCTGAAAAATTAAGCAGTAGTGCTCTAATTTCTGTTTACAGTAGGAAATCCATTTTGGAGAATATTAAATTGGTGTGTTGTTGTCATGAGAATGTAAAATACCATTGTGAATGTTACTTTAGTGAAAATATTAGTTTTCCAATCACCCTACTTTAATGTATGTAAACTAATACTTTTACAATTATTTGTTATTTATGTTTTTAGAACTATTTTAAAGGGAGCCAGCAAAGTGTTAAATCTTTTGAAACTTCTTTTAGAACAACTTAAAGAGCTGGCTGTGATTAGCTAGGAGTTTACTATCAGGCAATGTTTGTTTTGTATAAATTACAGTGAGCAAGAGGTGGAGTAAGGACCTGCCTCTTTAAAGATTCCCGGCCGTAGGCAGTGTGTATCCAGCATGTGTATAACAATTCTTTTGTAGGAACACAGGCATTGCCAATTAAAAGAATGATTCCTCATGTTCAATGTGTGATCTCTAGCTGTGGCCAGCATCAAAGACTGTGAAAGATAATGAGACGCCTCCACAACCAAAAGTTGTCCTCTAGCTTTACCTGCAGGGAAGTTTTCTCCTAATTCCCAGTCATGAACACTCATATTTCAGGAAATGGTATATGTCAAAATTCTTCCCTGCTTACTGAGGTGATAGATTTTGGTTGCTATATGTATTATACCAGTAGAGTTTGACAGTCCTGCTGGGTCTTTGTGTTTTGAGTCAAAGTGAGATCTTGGCTTCAGTGATATCCTTCTGACAGGAGTTCTAAAAATTAATTGTGTATTGTGCAGCAGAAGTATTTGTTCTTGGCTGAAATGAGAGGTTAACTATTGATGGAAACAGCCATCCTTATTCCCTTAGAGGTTTAGCACTTAATGTTATCACTTGCTTGAAAATCCACTGTATTTCTTTCCTGATACAGCAGTAATCAGAACCAGACCACAGTTTCCCAAGTAAGAATATGCTCTGAAGTCCTCACAGGCATTGCAGAGTGTAACCATTTCTTTCCTTATTATCCTAGTGGTTTGCTTGCATTTTATATTGCTGCTGCTTGAGATAGAAGACTTTAAAAAAAAAAAAAAAAAAAAAAAAAAAAAAAAAGGAAAG
>NW_020455473.1:1036359-1038491 GCF_003342845.1 Nothoprocta perdicaria | reverse complement strand
CTTAAGGAAGCATTTCTTCACTGTGAGGGTGACAAAGCACTGGAACAGGCTGCCCAGAGAGGTTGTGGAGTCTCCTTCTTTGGAGATCTTTAAAACCCGCTTGGATGCAGCCCTGTGCCCCGTGCTCTAGGTGACCCTGCGTGAGCAGGGGGGTTGGACTCGATGACCTCTGAGGTCCCTTCCAACCTTCGGCATTCTATGATTCTATGACTCTGTGTCATGTGCTCTAGGTGTCCCTTCTGGAGCAGGGGAGTTGGACTAGATGATCTCTAGAGGTCCCTTCCAATTTCAACCATTCTGTGTGATTATATGTCTGTTTTATAGATAATGACCATTTCTGAGCAGCTCTACAACTGCTGCCACTCTCTTTGCAGTCCTGAAAGGAAATATATTTTAGGAATGCTTTAAAGGTCCAAAATCTGCGAGTACTTCCTATCTTCTGTGCTCCTTATTGATAAGATGCAAAATATGACAGCCAGATGTGGAAGATGCCAGATGCTCTCAAACCATTGCATAACCCCACTCAGAATATTTATATGAAGGTTATACCTTATTCTACCTAGGTCTATAACATTGTCCAAAATCAGTTGTATTTTTTATCCATATACGTCTATGGTAGTTTATTTCACTGAATTTAAAGACAACAAGGATGATCATTATTGACTAGTTTGACCACATATTGCAGGCTAGAAAATTTCAGTATCAAAGCTCCTATCACATGTGTGAGAAACTCTTTTCCTATGCTTGAAGCCTTTAAATGAAGTAAAATAGTTGAAAGAGTGAAGAAGGATTGGGTAGCAAAGTATCTAGAATATTTTAATCCTTTGACCTTTTTTAATTGAATAGCGTTCCATTGGTCCATAATTCCTTTTATTTTCTGTATCTGCAATGAAAATACATATTTCTTTATAAGGTAAGTTAGGTCCTCTTCTTGAACTCAATAGTTTTTTATTCTGCCTATTACACTATTGACCATGATTGTCTGTTTTTTTTTTTTTTTCTTTAATTAACTTGGACGGGGTTAGATTTTACTTCTCCTGCAAATCCATTATGTTGCTATAGGGAATTACTGTTTTAGATAATCCCCATTATTTTCACAGTTTCTATTCCTCCTGTCTGCTTCTTACCCCCTAATAGAGACTGTGTTTTGCCTTATGTTTGCCTGTTGCCACTGAATAACTTAATGCGTTGTCATATCTTGGTATGTCAGATGTGTACACATAGATATATTTGTTACAGTCTTTGAGATCCAGAGAAGCTGCTTGATATTTTGCATAATTGTTCATGTTATTCAAACATGCAGATCTTCAAAATTTCTTGAATTTAGGAGAGATAAAGCTGAGTTTCTATTGATTGGTTCCTCTGCATGGATATCTCAGGTGTAATCCATGCTGGTATCTGCAAGTGGCAACTCTTTAACTTCCTCAGATAATTACKATGACCTTGGTTTCAGTGAGCTTTCCTTAGAAATCTTAATTATACCACATTAACTATATATTTACCAGCCCTGCTATTAAAAGATTCAGGATGAAAGGAGGGCTATTTTCATTCAGGTGAGGAATTCAAATCTTTAAATTATAATCTGATTTTTTTTCAGTGCTTCCTCCCTTTTTTTGCATGCATGTTGTTCAAATGTGTGGCTGTTCCTGATCCAGGATAATCTCTTACTTATAATCTCTCAGAGTACAGAAATTTAGTAAGCAGACATCTGTTTCCTACCAAAGCTATGTAACCTGCTTGAAGTGTTCTTAATGATATAATAGTAGCTTGCCCTTAAAACAAACAACATGCTTGGAAGAAGTGATGATGAAAGTGGAATCTAATTTAATGTACCATCTTAGGTATGAAAGATACTAACTCTGATCAAGTAAGGGAATCTTTCCTTCCTCAGTTTAAATATGCACCTCCCAGAACCTGATGTACCAAGCTATAGGCAAAGTAAACCCATTCAGTGTTAACTCTGAGAGGTAGTGCAGCAGAAAATGGCAAGTTTGTTGCTGTAGAGCAGGGTAGTCATAGTATGGTGCTGATTATCTTACTTAGATGAAATAGCGAAGTCCCACTGTATTGTATTGACTGCATTATGTCTATTTCTTTCTCTCTTTCTTCCTTTCCTATCTTTCCTTTGTTTC
>NW_020455473.1:1022556-1036304 GCF_003342845.1 Nothoprocta perdicaria | reverse complement strand
TTTTTTTTTTTTTTTTTTTTGTCTAATTACCATTGCCTACGTTGTCATGTGAATAGGAATTAAAACCTAAGATCTCTATTCCTAAATGCATACCTTAACTAGGTTTTTATAATGGTGCTTAGGCTTGTACTCCTTTCTTCACACCTAACCTTCTTGAGGGAAAGGCTAGTGGATATCACTGCTCTCATCCTAGCTTGTCTACTGTTTAATAGATACAGCTCTCCTGTATGGCCACTTGAGTGCTGCAGAATGTCTAGACTCTCTTCTAGGTTACTGTGGTTATCAGCYCTCACAGTGTGTATACCTGCATCTCAACCACATCCACTGAATTTTCATTTATACATGAAAACATCAAAATTACTGTCCACTTTTAAGGCAGAATTAAATTGTCTTTATTTGATTTTGCCTTTTAAGTATTTATTGTATCAGAATTTATATTAAATTTTGCAGTGTGCCTGGAGTATTTGCATGAAGGACACTTCATAAATGTAAGCTGGATTGATTGATATGCTGTATGAAATATTTTCAGGAAGCAGCATTTTACATGGGGAAAGGATATTAATGAAGCTAAGGTGCTTCTAGGTTCAGAACAGCTGCCTATAGCTGTAATAGTCCTACAAAACAGTACTCAGTTTGGACAGAGTATCTAGTAATTCAGGAAAAACAAAGCTGTTTGGAAGCTATTTGGATAAAAAAGGGAAAGAAAAATGTTAAAAATATTGTCTCTTTGAAATAATTTAAAGGAGTTAGTTTGCATAGGAAAGTTCCTTATAGTTCTACCAAATTCTACCAAAGAGATTAATGTATTGTTCTAAGCATAAATGTATTTATATGGCTAGATAGCTTTGATGGTGCTGAAAAGGTGAACTTCTATTTCAAAATTACAAATTCTTAAAGGCTATAATGACAAGCAGTAATAAAAATATGCTGTAAAAGAGCCCTGACACAGTAAAGAGAAGAATTTTGGAGGACACAAACATGGAGAAGCATTTTTGGCTGATGTATCAAAGTATGGAACATGTTATTTTATACTATATTTAACTTTTTAATATTTAGTATTTTTTATATTTTAAGATGTTAATGAAAAAGAACAAAACTGTTTAATTTGCTTGGATAGCAGGAGCCTTTGCAGGATTATACAAGTCATGTATACGCTGCAGTAAGAAATGTTTATTTAATGACACTGCACATACAGACATTTATCAGCTATGTTCTATCACAACTGCTTTATCCTATATGTGAATTTCAGTTGCTTTGTTTTTTAAGAAATTTAAGTAATTTTTTTCTATGATTCTGAATCTATTGATGTTAGCTTTTAGCTTGTTTTGTCATTTGAAGGTGTTTACTACAGAGAGGCATGCCAATGCCTTTATAGCAGCATCAGCTTTAGTAGGAAGTTGAGATCAGTAGGAAAGGATAAGTAGAGCAAAACAATTGGAATTTCTCATCTTTCAGATAGAGCACATTAAAAGCCTCAGTTTAGCTTCATCATGAAAGAGGCCCAGCCTGTGCTTGCTAAGACTGCTCTGGGATAAGAAGCAAAGGGTGATTCGTTGATTCAAACTGAAACATAATATAGACACACCAGGGTTTTGCCACAGGATTTAGCTGCCCTATAAATTCCAACTTTTAGCTTTCTGGAGAGCAGCAGATTTAAAAGACTCACATGTTTTTACAATGTATAGAAAGAAGAAGATATTCATCAAAAAGAACAGCTAAAGACTAGGGTGATGAAAAGAGCATGCTCTGAGGGCAGGCCTTTTCACTTCATGAACAGAATTTGCCATAGGAAAACAAACTGGATGCTTCAGTTCTAGAGATGTTCCYATATTCTCCGGATTTGAAAATCACCTTATATTAATCCAGTTTATAGTTTATTCACAACTCCCAGATGAAGAATGTAATTCAAGCCCTTGCTGTCAATTTGGTTTCTGGCCCTGTGACTCTTGCATTGTGGTCATTGGCTCTGTTTCAGCAGGAAGGGTGGAGATACTATTAAAAGTGAAAAACTGAGTCTGTGCCCAAATRAGGAAAGGAAAAAATAGTTTAGACTTTGGCAAAGTACACTTAAGTACACAAGAAACRTGCCATTTTCATGAAAATGAATTATATGCATGTATATGCATGTGTGCATATATTTAGGTACACACACACACATATATAATATATATATATATAAAATCGCAGGAAGCCTGCCAAATAATTTGTATGCTCACTATTTGATTTATTCAATTGATGTGCCAAAAGAGCACTATCAAAAGGTAAGGCCACTGCAGAAAATTTTAACAAATTCTTTGCTAAAGTATTTACAATGAAGGACACTAYAGAAGTTTCTCTTTTGTGGGTGTCAGCTCAAAGGAATTGGCCCCAAAATTGTCGGAATAGAAGGCTTCAGCAAAAAAAAATAATAGCTTGATATTATCAGGATGAAATTACTTTCACCCAAGAGTTTTAAAAGAAATCAAATATGAGACTGCAGATCTACTTGTGGTGGATAGACTACTGCTTATGTTGGCTTTATTTTCAGGTGAATGAATACATGTAAAAAAGGACACCAAAAGCATCTGTGAAATTAATCTCTACATCTGACTGYTATATCAGGCAAATGTTAAAGAAACTATGTTAATGAATACTTACTAATAAACACAACATAAATGACGACATAATCCTTTGAGTAAACAGATCGTTTAAAAAAGAATGTTATGAATCAAAAAATCAAAAAAGACTAAATTTTTTGAAAGTATCAGTAAATATGTAGAAAAGAGTTACCTGACTGAAGCACCCTGCATGGATTTTCAAGAAGCCATCAACTAGGTCTTTCATCACATCTCAAAGAAAATTTATTAATGAATAAGAGAAAATYTCACGACCAATGGAATTTGGCTAAAGTCTAATGAAATTTTCCCACAAGGTTTGATTCTTGGATCTGTGTTTCTCAAATATTCTAATATAATCTAGGATAAGAGGTGAACAGCAAGATCATTAAGTTTGGTTTTGTTATAAAGCTATTCAGCTTTATCAAAACTAAAATTGACTGAATCTGCAGAAAGATTTCATGGTACTGAGCAGCCAATAAAACAGCACATGAAATGCAATGTCAATAAATGCAAAATAATGCACGCAAGTGGAAAAGTCAACCCTGACTTTGTGTACACCAATGGGCAGTAAATAGGCTATAAGCAGATGTAAAAAAGAGCTGTGAGGCCATTTCAGATTTTCAGAAAATGTCAGTTGGTCAAATGTCGAGCAAAAATAAAGGAGTTATATAGCAGGGATCAAGAATAAAATACAAAATAAAATTATGATACTGGATACATGTATCATATAATTACAGCATAGCAGTATCTTGAATATGTACAATACTTATTTTTTCTTCTCAATAAAGGGTTCAAAAAAGAGCAAGAATGTATATTCCTAAATATTCAGACTAGAAAACTGGAAGACTCATCTGAGAAAGAATGCCGATATATGAAGCCAGAAAAAGAATCAGGAAGAGAACAATTAGGGGAAATGATTTAATACAATTCAAAATTAAATCACAGAATTTATATTCATAGGATTTTTTTGCTTACCACAAATATAAATGAGGTAAAAATCCTTTGGGAAAAACCCACAGGGAATATTAAATCCATAACATAAATGCAACCTTTTGCTTAGGAACCTCTTAAACATCAAACTGAGGCTTTTGGGAGGATTTATGAGATAGAAACATCAGTTTATTCTTACCCCATTTTCTTTTAGTTTTCCCATAAGCATCTTTCTTGGCCACAGTCAGAGGGAGAACATTATAATAGAAGACCCATTCACAGAATCACAGAATATTCAAGGTTGGAAGGGACCTCTAGAGATCATCTAGTCCAACCTTCCCGCTCAAGCAGGCACACCTAGAGCATGTGGCACAGGGTGGCATCCAGGCGGGTTTTGAAGACCTCCAGAGTAGGAGACTCCACAACCTCCCTGGGCAGCCTGTTCCACTGCTCTGTCACCCTAACAGGAAAGAAGTTCCTCCTCACCTGGAGAYGGAACCCCCTGTGTTTCAGCTTGTGCCCATTACCCCTCATCCTATCGCTGGCCACCAATGAAAACAGCTTGTCCCCTTCCTCCCTACGTTCTCCCTTCATGTACTCATACATGTTAATCAGATCCCCTCTCAGCCTTCTCTTCTCCAGAGAAAACTGGCCCAGTTCACTCAGTCTCTCCTCATATGAGGGACKTTCCATTCCCTTAATCATCTTAGTTGCTCTTCTCTGGACCCTCTTGAGAAGCTCCACGTCCCTCYTATACTGGGGAGCCCAGAACTGCACACAGTACTCCAGGTGCGGCCTCACCAGAGCTGAGKAGAGGGGCAGAATCMCCTCCCTTGACCTGCTGGCAACACTCCTCCTGATGCAGGCCAGGATCCCATTGGCCTTCTTGGCCACAAAGGTACGCTGCTGACTCATGGTTAACTTAGTGTCCACCAGGACTCCCAGGTCCCTCTCCGTGGAGSTGCTCTCCAGCAGGTCGACCCCTAATCTGTGCTGGTGCCTGGGGTTATTCCTCCCCAGGTGCAGGACCCTGCACTTGTCCTTATTGAAATTAATTGAACCTATTGAACCATTGATCTTAACCAAGGAAGACTATTCTTTTTATGTTATGCATCCCAGTTATATGTAGCTCCTATGCTTTATCCCTCTTTTCTTACCTAACTTCTTGACAAACAATCTCACTGATGTCACTAATTATTTCTTCCATGTGTCATATAATTATAGTTACATAGTTCACTATATCTACCAAAGGCATGATGGAAGACAGCGGCACATAGTAACTTCCATGTAGGCAATTAAGACCTTATTTGTGGGGGATATGGGGAATCCAGGAATTACAGTAAGTAGCTATGCTAGAATTAAAAGTCTTTGTCTTTAGGTGACCTAAGAAGWTCGACCTATTGTCTTCAAGAGAACTACTTACTCAATGCCATATGCATGAAATTTTGGCAATTTTATATATTTGTGATTCTGTTAGACTCTGCTATGTATTACACTCAATCTTGAATTTAATATTCCCATTGCAAGCTGAATACTGAATGCAATCTCTTTGAACTGTGGAGTGTCTAAAGTTGCTGTCATGTAATATTCCTAGTATTTCGAATAAGGGATTATATCTCAAAGTTATACATAGAGTTTTCAAAAKCAATTTATATGCATTCAGAAATCAAGAAGCACCTGCAATGCAGCAAATGGAGCGYTAAATTGTTTTCTATATTGGGGTAGATCCAAAATAAAGATGCTGAAGGTATCTAAAATGGAACTTACGTAAAAAACAGATTCTGAAATACACATTTGAAGTTCTGAAAATTTCTTTTACATTTTTGGTCCAGCAATACAGATGCTTTAATTGTTCTGGGGCATGTCCTGGAGCAGACTTGTCTAATTTGGGAGATCATAAGTCTACATATGTTTGTATAAGTTTACATGCTTCAGCTCCCTGGAGAAGACATTTCTTTGGAGTCTTTTGCTTGTAGTTTTATTTTGGCTCTTGAGTTAACTAATAGGCTTGCCATTAAAAGAAGAAGAAGAGAAAAAAAAAAAGAAAAAATCTTGAGATTTTATTTTTAATGGTTAGAAAGCATTTTTTAACTCCTTGAAAAGGATCATTTCTGTAGCTTTATGAGTAACAAATGTTACTTGAGATAAAGAATTACGTGAAAAAATAGAATTTTGTCAGACTCTACACTTGGATGCTGTGAGCAAAATGAAGAGATTCTTGAAGTTGGCACATACTGGTAGATTTACAGCTCTTCACAAAAGCTGTAATTGATGAAAGAGTTGACAAAACATGTATATATGGGAGTCATGAAAAAGGACAATTTTGCTTCATGTTCTCAGTATTTATAAGATTTCTTTTCTTTCTGTGCTTTTTCTCCATATTGAAAGACAGAAATTGGGAAGTTTTACAAATATTGAGGCCTTTTGACAAACAGGTGTTTTGTTTAGATATAGTATCATAATTGTTAACATCATTGGTGCAAAATAGAAGTTACTCAGTTTTAGTAAAAAACTCAAGATACCTTTGTGAATGTAAGAACTATCAAATGGGCTAAATGACATATATATGAATATACAATTAATGTACCAAAATCTAACAATCAATATCATTGGAGTAAAAGCTGGAGCAGATTTTTCTTTCAAAATATTTTCTAAGCTACTCACTGGGATGCATAAAAATATGTGTTTTCTCAAAAGACCATTTATGAAAGGAAAAAAAAAATAGTGATTTCACACAGGTCTAGTTTGCTTCCTGTTTTGCTCTGTTTCACATGTTAGAAAAAAATCTCATCAGAAATGTCTTATGCTACTGACCCAGCTCTCTTTGAAAACTGTTTTGTCATCCTTCAAATTCTTAAAGGAAAAGATGAAAGCGAAAATATGGATGTGTTTCTAATGAGGATAATGAAAGTTGAAAGACAACTGGAAGCAAAGTAAAACGTGGATACTGATAGATGCTCAGCAGAGAAAGGTGAAAATGAAGAGTCTGTAATGTGACCACGAAATGAAACGCTTTACTGGATAACAAAATTTTGAAAAACTGAGAGCAGAAACTTCAGATTTCGGTGGAAATCAGAAGTCTATGTAAAAGAATTAGACTAAGTAAAAGCAATACTGTATAAATTTCCTGTGATTTTCTTTTTTTTCTGGGATGCACAGGGAAAAAAACTGCTTTTTAATGAAATTTTGTACTTTGAAATATACTGTGGGTTACCTCAACATTTCTTAATTAGGATTTTTCTTGATTTTCATTTGGCTATTTTTGCAGTGTACTTATTTGGAGTAACATCAGATATTTATCTAATGAATGTTTATGGTTCAARGCTGCCCCTGAAGCTATTCCTTTGGAAACTCAGGCTGCATCTGATAAGGAGATTGACAGTTTATTGGCTAGAGATAGTTTGTATGATTCTTGCTACATTACTTTTGTTGCAATTTGTTTTCTTTTTTTTTTTTTCCCTTTGCATAATCTTTAGTACTTCCGTATGCTATCAGTATTTGGATATATATATTTAAATATATATATATAGTTAATCTGACATAGATCTTTTGATGGATGATCATGCTGAATATTAAATATTTGGACTGTGTCATGAAATCCTCTGAGTATAACAGATTTTTTACTGTCCTGACTGTAATATAAACTATTAATTATGTACTGCCTTTCTTCTTTTATAAAACTGTGGACTTTATAGATATAGTAAAATTATCTCTGTTGTCTGACACTAGAAAATGTAAGATGAGCTTGATGAAAGAAAGCACATTTTATAACCATGGTAACTGTCTGTAACATCTGTAAATCTTTCTCTCTCCTTTCTCCAGGAAGATTGAAAAACGTCATTAATTTTTGTTGATTTTTATTTTTTGTGCGAAAAGGGAATAAGGAAAATCAGTAATGGGYGTAATTTTAAATCACATATGGCTAAGTATTTAGGAATCACTGGCGCAATGAATATGGTAGGCAGTAAAAGAATGTTTAGATTTAAATGAATTTATCAGAGATTGAATTAGCCTTTCCAAAAAATCTGTTTTCCTCTATATTGTCTCTGCAAACATTTAAAGTACATTGTAAAAAGCATCAGTGTGTGTAGTTCTTTTCAATTTTTTTTTTTTTTTTTAAGAATATCTTTTATCTCTTTGCCATGATATGCCCATCTGCCTCACCTGCCCCAAAACCTGAAAGGATCTCAAGAAGAGAAAAGTCTCTGAGATGATCCTGGCAGTTTTCTTTGACATTTGAGGACAGGGATGGCCGAAGAAGGAAGGGATCTTGACTGATATTTTAAGGCTGTTARAAATATTTTGGTAAGGTTTTAGAAGGACAAAGCACTAAAACAAGAATATACAGTAAAGAGTAAACTTATTGTAGTAATGTTACTATAATTGAGGGTTGCAAGATGCTAGTCAATTTATCAATATAAACACAATAAGATAGAACTTCTCCGTTTAAAGGACTTTAATGAATTGAATTTTAAGATAAACTGAACATTTTGGAGTATTTTACTCTGATTTCCTTTCCTCTATTATTGGAATATAGGTCAGAATCTTCCATAATTTTTCTTGATGCCATTTCACTATACCAGCCATTCTACTCCATGTCTCGATCTCAACACCTCTGTCCATACCTTCTTCTCCCGAAAAGAGAGCTGATGTTTAACTAAGTTGCACACATCCTGTGAAATAAGATATTGCTGTAAGATTCAACCTCTCCTAACTCTTCAAATCTGAGTCTCTGCCATGTAGAACAAAAGTAGCTCTCTGATTTTTTTTCATGTCACATAGAGCCTGGACCTGCATTCACAGCTTCACTGGCAGGAGAGAAAAAAAAAAAAAGAAAAGAAAAGAAAAGAAAAAAGTCAGTATTTCCTTGAAAATGCATAGAATGATTGTAAAACTCTGCTTGAGATTTGTCCTTGGGAGCAAATAATAGGTGTTAGGTGACTCTGCACCTCGTATGGAATCTGAACTCTGTAACACGGACCAGACCAGAAGGCATTCTTGAAATTCCCCTGAAATCTCCTAAAATCTCCTGATCAGAGAGCTCCTAGAGCATTAAGACCTTCACATAAGCTATATTTATTACAGAAATGTTATTACAGAAAAGAGATTCAAAGGTCATATCTATAGAAAATACATGTCCCCTTCTGCTTTCAGGTACCCTATGGCTCATTTGCAGCCACCTGGAACTTCAATTTTCCTGTAACTTTGGTGCTAGGCCATGTTCTCCTAGTTACCTGCAGATATTAGTAGATTTATATATACCAATATATACCAATAAATGAAATATTCCCATCTCTGAACATTCAAACATATGACTCAAAGGCCAAAGAATTGTGATTTAAAAAAATACATATGTGTATATAAAAATATATACACATATATATACATATGTATTTTTTATGATATTAACTTGAAGATGTATTTTGAYTGCTAATTTGTTTTTAAAATCTCAGGATCTGTGCACCTTCAAGCTTTAATTAGCCTATATGAAGATAAGAACCTTTTAAAAGAAGACAGTTTGGCTTCTTATATAAACACTTATCTGACAGAAGGGGCTTAGGCTCTAAGAAGAACATAAAATATAGTGAGATTTTTATATATATATATATATATATGTAAAATATATATATATATTATATATATATATAAATCCTGAGTTGACAAGCCTGAGATGGTACAGAAGATATATATATATATATATATATATTTTATATATATATATATATATATATAAAATACATTCTTCAGAGGTTTTATTGGACCAACAGATGTACTCATGCATTCTTAATGGTTCTCTATACACAGCTCTTTACATGAAGCTCCTCATGATGTATTTGGATGTCCCTGTCACAGACAATCTTTGGGCTCACAGTAAAATAGCTTTCACATTTTAAATCTCGTTGACATTTTTTCCTCTTCACATTCTTCTAGGATTTTTTCCTTTTATCTTTAAAATTAATTTTTTTTCTTAAAATGTACTGAATTAGATACAAAAGATCCTTTCCAAATGTAACCATGTTCCTATGTTATTTTTAATAATTAGTATAATTTTTTCTCACAGTWTTATACACATGTCTGTGTTCTAATTTAAAGTGACATTTTCCCTGCATTGGTATAAACAGTATTACAGAGGAAAAAAAAAAGTTGAAACTCCATATGATTTATTTTTATTATTTTATTTTATTTTACATTTTCTTGTGTATATTACCTTGGTAAATTGTCTTTACCAGAACCTATAAACCTACTCCATGAAAAAAMTCTTGGCATGACCAGAGGATAAAATCGTGTAAACAGTAGGAAAAAAAAAATGCTTAAAATTATAACAACTGGACTTAACTAGGACTCTTATTTTCAAAGTACATGAACAAAGATGAATCAATACACAAATACATATTTACTCAAGTTTTGAGATTATATTTTAACTGAATTCATAGATATTATTATCAAATAAATGTTTGTAAAGAAGATTCTTTATGTGTTCACTGATATAATCCACATTAGATTTACTTCATGAATATTTATTTTGAGAAAAAAAATAGTCTGAAAAAAAAATCTTAAATCTGTGACCATCTGAGTGTGTCTTTTCTATTTGGAAGGTATTAGCATATTATATTTCTACAGTTTAGATATATGCACTCTCCCAAAACTACTCAACCACAAGCTAGATATTTGACAGGAAAGCAAACAAACAAACAAACAAAGAAGAAAAAAAAAAAAGCCAAGCATTTGAGCTTGATTATAGCCTATATAGCTCAAAGCCAGAAGACTTGCAAATATCTAATTAAAGTAGAAAACATCTAATAGAAGACTAGCAAACACTTAATACAAAAAAGAAAAGCACAACAGCACACAGAAAAAGACAGGAGAATAAGTGCTTTTTGCAGTAGATTTCATAAAGCTGACAACATAATGCAATTAGACACATCAGGGAGCCACAATGCATAGGTGAACATTTCAGTAGTGACAGTAAAGTCCATACAAATTGTGTAGCGTATTGGAGTGGTGCTTCACTTGAATGAAAGTGAAACATGTGCCTGCTGGGGATAGGGAGCATTAAAGAGCATTAACTGGCCTGTTGTGGACAACTCAGTACAGTATCTGTGAAAACTGAAAGATCTAGCAAAAATCATGAATGCTGATGCTATATATAGGAGGCTTTTCTTTCTTTTGTTTTTTTTTGTTTGTTTATTTTTGCTCATATTGCCATATTTTTACTTTTTAGGAAAATAAATACCAAGGAACAGTGCTTGGCCCTTATGGAGTAAGAGCATGGAGTAAGAGCAGAGGTCCTGGATTTCTTTAGAAATTTATCTTGCAAATTCCTGTGAAAGAAAGCATAATTGAAACTAGAGACATTCAAATCCATTGTCAAAATTTCCTTTCGAAATGTATGAATATGTAAGCTGTTGAATACTAGGCTGACTACTCGGGTCAAAACAGAAGTCTGTTTATGTCAGTTTTATTTATAACATCTATCCACAGGCAAACAAATTTTAAAGAAGCAAAATTAGCTTTGATGTTTTATTGTAGAATGTTTTATGGCCATTCTTATTAGGACCAGAAATCACATTAGCTCTTTCCTTCAAAGCTGAACACAGCTATCATACAGACATCCCCTGAAGAAAACTAGGAGTGTGTACAGTGGTGATACAGATGACAGTGTATGTTTATTTTAGCTATTGGTAGAAGGAGCTCTTCAGTTGTGGAAAAGGTGGACAGAAATTCTAGACATGGAAAGACATCTAAAAACCTTAACTGTGCACTTACTAGACATGGGCTGAACTGTAAGCCCCAAACTTCAGGTTAATTTAAAATGTCAGTTCAAATATTGACTTTCTAGATGTGACCCTTCATTGGTGTCTGAATGCAATTAAACATTCTTCTCCCGCTAGGATAAAGCTAGAGTTACTGCTGTAATGTATTCAGGTTTTTATGTGACATTCATCTTGAGTCTAACCCCTTTCCAATAAGCAATGAGATTATAAATTCATATATGGTCTATCTTTCCCCTCATCTTCTCTGAGAGGAAAGAATCATAGGTGTAGTGAAGTGATTTTTCCTGGTTTATTTATGTTTAATATGTGSAGTGTGCTACAGGGGTTTATAGTAGAGAGGTGCATATTACTTTGCAGCAGAATGAAGCAAGTTGGTGAGATTATCTATACTTTCCTGAGTCATCTCATAATTGTTATTGCAATTATAGAGTTTCTTATGAATACCAAAATATACATAAAGAAATAAAAATCCCCACCTAACCCCTAAAATACAAGCAAAACTCAAAACATGGTAGGTATTTTTTATTCATTCATCTTTTTCAACAGAGAAATATATATTGCTATTCTCTCTATATATGTTCAGTTCTGGAAATAAATTGATAGTTTAAAGCAGCCGAATGCATGAATGACTAAACTATGCACATGGAACTTGTGTTTTGAAAATCTTTATTCTGAGACATATTAAGTACTGTAGTATGGAAGACAGTTCTTCCAGGAACAAGCTAATGCAGTGCCAGATAATCAGCTTTTATAGCATTGTCAAAGTATTCCCAGCTATAATGCAATTTTACAAGCAGATACTGGCACGAACATCAAAATATACCTGAACTTCAARATGTTTTTTAGTATTATCTCTACTTCCCATCTATGAGGAGAAGAAAACTATACTAGAAATGTAGCAGTTAACATTATTTTTAGTAAGGTGAATCCTCTAGTATCCTGTCATGGAACCTGTTCCTTCTAATAAACTGCCTAGATTTAAATTGTGCTGCTTTTGAGCACTCTTGTAAGACAAGAACAGAGACCCTAGAGTAACTTTCTGCCTTGAAAGTGGTGCAGCTGGATCATTATGGCAGTTTTTGAGGCAATTTTTATTAGCTGTGGGGCAGCATAGGACCACAGTTGTTACTAGTCTTGGCTGGAAGCCACTATCTTTACCAGGCTCTATCCAATTTTCCAGGGATATAACATCTCTGGCTGACATGGGCCAACAGGCAGTTCAGGCCCTATAATTCCTCTCTATACTACTTTGTCAGAGTATAAGGAGATGAAGGCCTGGATTTTCAAGGCATGCATGTGACTCACTCCTGTCAAAATCCATGTAGATGCCTATATATACTCACAGTTTCTTGGGCTAAATGTGGACAGGAAATCAGTGGGAAAAGAGGAACAGGAACTGGAAAAACTGAGCACAGGTAAGAATATTAAGCCTTATTTATCCAGAACTTCAAAAATTAATGCAATTTTTTCTTACCTATTTCTTATCATGTACCCATTTTTGTGAATACTTTTTAGACTTCCCTCAAACTATTAGTCTGCTGCGTGGGTTCATCACTCCATCCTTTTAAGAGTGTGTGGGAGCAGGAGTGGAGTTGAACCATTAGCCTCATGTGATCTTTTCTTCACTTGTTTTCCAGCAGTGTCCCCATGTAGCAGAAGATTTCTTAGTCAAGCTCCTTTGTCTCCTGCTCCAATTGAAAAACATTAGATATTCTTTGTGCTACAAATTATGAGGGTAGGACAGAGCCTTAGATTAATTCTCTTGACAAGCAGCATCTACAGAGCAGTTTCTGATGCACACGTTTTAAGAAGGCAAATAGTGCTGTCAGGGGCAGTATGGGTATCTGCAAAACACAGATGCTACTGACATCATTGAGTGACCTTAACACAAGCCAGATGCAAAATCCAAGATGTCAGAAAAAAACAAATGCAGCTAATCATAAAACCATAATAATCTTCAAAAAAATTTTGCCCCTTATCTTAAGAATGATGAGTTTCACACTATAATGTGAAATCTAGCTGATTGTCTCTTTGTTCTGAGATACTATTCAAATTATATGGATTAAAATTACTCTTTGGTGAGGCAAAAGTACTGCAAAGTCAGACACTTTTGTTGCTGTAACATACTAAGACTACGATGTTAATGTGACCAAGCTAGAAGACATAAAGAAGGAGAAATTGCAATAAATAAATATAAAGGGTGCCAAACTGTCATTTTAAGAACCRCTATTCTGAGAACAGTTTTAAAGGTAGTGATTCTTCTTTCAGGCAAATTAATGGAGGGGAGGATGGGTGCTAATGATGCAGGTGAATGCTGTTGCTAGTAGCATCACACACCTCTGCATCCTACCATGTGCTGGCACCAGTGATTCTTTCTGGCAAAGCAGTGCTGTTTTCTTGTTTTCTTCTGTGTGTTGCAGTTTCTTTTTTTCTTTTTTTTTTTTTT